>NC_056725.1:821422113-821581760 GCF_019279795.1 Protopterus annectens
AAAGTAAATTGAAATTAAAAAATGTACGGTTTTACCAGTACATTTTTCAATTTCAACAAATCATCACAGATAACTTAAGAAAATCCAGGGACCTGCCTGCGGGCACCCTTGTCTAGTGGCCATTTTTATGAAGTTGTTAGTTTAGCTGCCTAAGCTTAAGTACTGATACCAAGGAGTGCATGTCATTCAAACCAGGGAATTTATTAGCTTCAAGTATTATCTGCCAGTATAATTCCCTGTATTCAAGTCTTGCCTCCCATTGCCCTCGTCTAAGGTCTCTAGATACTACTTCCAGTGCAGAAAAATTGTAATTAAAATCAGCACCATCACAGGACTAGGAATGTTTATACAGGGCATTTTTAGAATTATTTTCTTAGTCATAACTATGCTGATATATTCTAACTCTAAGCTTTCTCTCCATTTTACCTACTGAGTGTATCACATTTGTTGCATAAAGCGATGTAAACTATCCCGCTAGTGTTGCAGTTAGCATAACACTTTTAATGTATTTGTCTCTCGCACCTATATTTACAACATCCCTTCCCTTTAAGGGCCACTGTGGACAAAACCCACATTTATAAGTACCTATTTTCCCTTGTTTGATAGATAATGTATCCATTCTCTTATTCTCCAGTATATTTTTAATATTGCGACTCTTCTTGTAAATAAATTTCAGAAGCTTCTCAAAAATAGTGTCAATTTCTGAAAAACTAGCAAACTTTGCACATTCATTTTCAGTTGTCCTCTTTACCACCCCTGTATCACCATCATAATTAAATACCACTGCACCCTCTTATGTTGTATCACATACCCCGTTCTTCCTACCACCTTGATCAAAACTTGTATTATATTATATATATATATATATATATATATATATATATATATATATATATATATATATATATATATATATATATACACACATATATATATATATATATATATATATATATATATATATATATATATATATATATATATATATATATATATATATATATATATATATATATATATATATATATATATATATATATATATATATATATATATATATATATATATATATATATATATATATATATATATATATATATATATATATATGATATATATGATATATATATATATATATATATATATATATATATATATATATATATATATATATATATATATATATAATACATATATTAGCATAGTGACAAGGTACAAAAGTACTTGTGGCAGATGGAGGTTCTCTGTGAAACATATTATGGAGCAGGGGGTTTGTACGATAGATCAGGGCCACTACATCTACTGAAGATCAAATTTCTGATGCTCGGGTCCACAGCATTTTGAATGGTGTGTCGACAGAGCTACACGTGAAGGATGAAGCCAGTCTGGAAGGTGTCCCTGAAAACTGGAAAAGAAACGGGCACTGCTTTTATGGAAAAAGAAACTGATGCAGTTGCACCTGCATGTAGGGTAAGAGGAGTCTTGAAAGGAAAAGACTGATAATCTGATGATGTTAATCTTCACACAATCCCTGACGGTGGAATTTGGTTCAGAACCTCAGAATCGACTTGGCCATATCTTCCAGCTTGTGCGCTCCAAGATATCGAGTCAGGCACTACCCAAAATTCTCCTCACAGAGATTACTTCAGATCTTGTTTGCCGCTTTGAAGACCTGACGCATTGGCTTCCATCTCTCAAGCCTTGGCTTTAACAGTGAGTAATTTTTTAATATTTCTTCCTCTTTGAATTTTTTTCTTTATCCCTTATAAAGAACTTTACTGTCTAGTTCCTTTCACGCGATCTACTCACTCCTCTTAACTTCATTCTGCTCTTTTCCTTTCCTACTGTTGGCAGAATTTAAGTACCGTAGCTGGTATTTTCTCTCTGTTACCTCTTAGGTACTCTCTTATACCATCCCTGGAATTTTTTTTAGTTTAAAAAAAATCCTTTGATTCTTTCATCTCTCTGTTTAACTTCTCACGGGACTGTTGACAGTTATTCCTACTTTACAATGGATGATCAAAAGTAACCTTCTCCTGCTAAGTCTAGTAAAGGCACCTCAGCTTTCAAAAGGTGCCAGAAATGTGAGGGCAAGATGCTTAATTCTGATAATCATTCTTTGTGTCTATTGTCTGAGGAAAATCCATTTACAGGAGAACTGCTCAGTCTGTCACGGGTTCTCTACATGAACCTTGACTGAAAGAAAGAACAAATTAATATTAAAAGGATTTCTTAAAATTAAATTTGACTACGTCTTATCTGAGCATAGACCTGAAACTAGCACTTCATCTTCCCCTGCTTCGAGAAAAAGGCCTTTTTCTGTTCCAAGGTCTTCAGAACCGACTAACAAAGTGCCTAAGTCATCCTTGGTACCAAAGAGTTCCTCGGCACCGGAGGATTTATCTGCTTTGAGACCCAAACTTCCCTTGGAGCCAAATGCACCGATAGATTCCTTGGTGCCGAAGCTATCACAAATACGAAGAACTAAATACTCTCCTTCCATTGACCCATTCAAATACATGCCACCCAGCCCATTTATAAAAGCGAGACCCCCTAGATCTTCCTCCTCATCTTCTATTCGATCTTCTAAGAGTCTTTCTGAGACTGATATATTGAGACTGGTTGATCACATTATAATGGCTAAGAGGGCACCCCTCTGTTCCTAGCCACGCTGGCCTTGGAACTAGCCTAGCTATAACTCCTCCATACCCTCCTCCTCCAACTCCTATCGAGACCATGGAGCCCTCGTTTCCGACTACTCCTGCATCAACTGCTTTGGTTCTGGTGGCATCCTTGTCTCCAGTTCTGAGAGTTGTCTTGAGTTCCTCCGAGCCTTTGGCATTGGAGGTCTCCCTGGGTCGTTATTCTCTGGTTGTGTCCGAGGGGCTTGGATTGAGTTCTTTTCACTCTGAACCATCCATGTCCCTTGGCACCTCGGACTTTGTAAGATTGACCCAGGCTTCTGTTCTAGAGGCTGCCTCCTCGGTATGGGGTGTGACCCTGGTTCTGAAAGAGTCCTGTTTTAAGACTCCCATTCCTCTAAGTGGGGGCCAGCCTTTAGGTTAATGGAGAAGGCATTGTCTATTGGGAACTCTCTTTGCCATCCCTGTCTGGACAGATTTCTACCTCCTCTCGACCTGAGCTACCATCAGCCTTACCCCCAGGACAGAGGGCACAAAATTCCCAGGTGACTCCCACTTTAGTGCTCTCCTCTTCGGATATTTCCCCAGATCACCCCTTAAGTTTATAGAAACGTTTGGTGCAGCTTTCCCAGAATATCAAAGGACGGCACCCATCTCAGGATTTAAGAAATCCCATTTGAGAGAAGGGCAATATATATTGTAGGCCCACTTGTAGAAATGAGTAGGGGCTATCTGTATATTTTTATTTTTATTTACATTTTGGTTAGTGGGGTAGAGTGCTGACTAAACATGGCCACTTGCTAAGCTCATCCAGGGTTACATTCAGAATAGTTGCAACAGAAATAGAACAATTACAACCAACAGTGGAACATAAAGGTAGTATAAACTAGACAAAAATGATTCTTTCTACAAACCTTACACCATGTTGAGTTATATATTTTACAAGTGGAAAAGTAGAATTAAAGGAGTAGCAAGAAAAGAGTGAAAAGCAGGTTTAACTTTGGAAATCATAGGATGTAATACATGGTATTTAGAAAACAAAAACGAGTTAAGTAATGGTAAAGATACAGAGTCCATTGAGATGGCAGGGGAAACAACCAGGAAAAAGGAAACTAACAATTGTACCTAATACATGATGTTCATCATTAGATCACTGCTGCAATAGGCTTAGACAACATGGGATGTCCTGCCAAGGATCAGATGTAGCCAGCTTTCAAATGCTTTTAGGCTCCTTCCTTGTGCTCTAGCAACTGGCATAAATGAGGGATAGAAGGAAAAACAGTGGCTAGGATGCCAAATACTTACAGGACTTTCTTACCGTTAAAGAATGTACTTCTCCATGAGCTTTGGCAGATTGACAGATGGATAGCTCTTCTTCATAGCTGGGCAAATAAGACCTCCATTGGGGATTGCTTTCCACATTTATTTATAACAAAAAAGAAAAAAGTTTTTGTTGTATTTCATTTCAGTGCACTTCTGCCCATTTAAATACCTGTCACTAGAAAACTTTTTACCCTGGAGCTTCAATTTTATCATGAGAATTCTCTGAGGAAATTTTTTTTCTTGTAAAACTAACTATTTTACTTCAGGACTTTCTGTGTAGCTTTTACTTTTAGACAGGGTGGTCTTTCATAATTTTTTCAAACAAAAGTTTACTTTTCTGTCTCAAACGGACTTTGACATTTCTCAGCTCCTCTGACACTATTCTCAGTTGGTCCTGACTCCCTGTGGTGATTCCCCAACTCTTTTTCTGGATTTTAGTAAATGTGTTGAAGAAAAACACACTTTATACATTACATTGTTTTCAGGGGTTAGGCAAGGGTGTTTGCTGCTTGACTGATTTTTTTTTACCTCAGTATGTACCTTTTAATCTGCAGGTTTCACCGACTCTTCCTGGCTTCACTAGCCATCTAAGAGACTATGTTCTTGTACTAGAGCAATGACCTGTGTCCCTCTAAGACTACTGCTTCTTTCCTAAGCTGCAAGAAGGCAAAACTTGTCCAGGAGGTTTGGTGTTCAAGTCAGCTTTCTTCTTGGCTCAGTTGCCAATGAGCGAGACTGCTTATCCATCAGTTTTTCAGACCGTTCATCTACTTCTCCTAGCCCCTGTAGTTTTGCACATCCTTTGTGGCTGTACATTTGCCTTTACCATGGAAGGAAGAACTAGCCTTGCAGGCTTCAGGGAAGGTACCGGCTGTAGAGTCTCTCTCTCTCCCAGGAATAGTGACCATTTGCCCAGCCACTGTTTTTAGGGGGTCTTATAGGAAAAGGAAGGCACAAGTCCAAACATTTTTCATCATCTAGAGCAGATAACTGGTTGAGTTTAGCAGAAAGATTATTGAAAGCCATGCCATCCTTGAGTGATAGTTATCCTCTTTCCTATCAAATTGTGATTCTCAGTCTTTATGACAGCAGTTGGACTGGGACAGTCTCATAGTCTTTCACTACAGGGTGGAGATTTTGATTCTGGTTCTGAAGTGTCTCTTTCCTCAGATTTTGCTTCTGAAGAATAGCCCTTTTCAAGTATTATTGCCAGTATGAGGGGCTTTTTTCAATGTGAACAAACAAGTTTATTAATTTCAACTATCTATTATAGGTGGATTTTTTCTTAACCTGCACCTAACCCTCCAATGTTGTCAGCCTTAGAGGATGCTGTTTTGGTAGCCTGCATTTTCTCTGACAGTCAACCATATGTTCCTAAAAAAAATGGCATGTGTAAAGTGCCCCAGTTCCATGTGTTTCTAATTTCTAACTCCAGGGCAGATCCTTCAGTAATTTTCTTGTCAGAATCATTTTCTGCCAAACTTCTTTCATTTGCTAGCCACACCTTCTGAGAATCTGGAAAGGTTTTAAATAAGTTTTGTTAAAAAAATGTTTATTCTTTCACATTGGCCTTCAGAGTTGTAAATTATCAGTCACATGTGTCTTAAGTTCTTGCTGGCTTCTTAAAGTAATTCATGGAATTTATTTACTGAGTTCCTTCATTCAGGTACTAAAATTATGTTTTTGGTAGTGTCTGCCGTGGCTCAGGTAATCAAACGTAATTTGAATGTTCTTATGACATTGCTGATGTTTCCAGGGTTGCTGTACTGGCTCTGTTTGAAGAAGATTTGCTTGTTTACTGTCTCAAAATTTGTCGTAAGATGTTAAAACTTAAAAGTGCTTCTGTGGATGAAGTGTTTTTTGGTTCTTTCTTTGTGGGAATTCTTAAAGATTTTGAGGGGAAAACTAAATCAGGGGTTACCTAGATTTTCAAACTACCTTTCCAAAATATAACAAAAAGTTTTTTTTTTCCAGTTCAGACATCTCTTTAAAAAGAATAGAACATATCAAGGCTCAGACCAGCACAATTTCCAAAAAAAAAAAAAAAAAAAAAAGAGAAGAAAAGAAGACCCTTCCAGAACCAGGAATAGGTTCATACTAGGCTATCTGCCCTAGGGCATTTATAAGCCTAGCCAGAGTGTTTGGCTTTCGCCACCCATTTTAAATTAATTTTGCTATGCCCTTTTTCGAGGTTAGTATACTGTGCCTCTAACAGTGACATATAAGTGATACCCGGGGTAAACCTACGATCTCCCATCCACTCAAGATTCCTCTTGAAGAGAGTCAATGAGGGACTCTGCATAACCTGGACTGGGATTTTATTCCAGAGTGAAGGGAGCCTCTGGGTTATGAATCTGTCCCTCCAGCATGTCCTATTTATTTCAGTGCTGAGGTTCAAGTCTCTCGAGTGCGTAGCTCGATGGGATTTGGATTTTCTGAGGTGCAGCATGTCCATTAATTCCGGGTTGGACATGGCTTTATATGTCAGGCACAGATCGCCTCTGAGTAGGCGGTATGCCACTGAGTAGAGCAGGAGTTTCTTTAACTGGGCAGCATATGGCATCTGTTTGAGCCCTTTGATCCCTTTGGTGAGGTACTTTTGGGGTCTTTCCAGTTGCTGCAGGTGTCTGATAAGGTACATCCCAAAAGGGGCATTGTACTCAATTATGGGCCTGATGAGGGATGAGTAAAGAGGGACTATGACCTCCCCTGATTTAGACGTGAATCCCTTCATGATTAGGTGGGTTATATAAAATGTTTTTATAACCACTTTGGCCATGTGGTTGTCAAATGAGAGATTGCTAGCAACTTGGGTCCCCAGGTCCCTAATTACTTCTGTACTTAATAGATTACCACCTATGTGGTAATTTGTGGGTACTTTGTTTTTGCCAAATGGGGATGACTATACACTTTTTGGCGTTTAGCTTGAGGCCATGGCTCTGGCACGAGTTGTCTGTTTCTGAGGCCCTTTTGGAGGATGCTTGTGTCGGCTGGAGAGTCTATTATGGCGCCCAGTTTGCAGTCATCTGCGAACTTGGTCAGCCACAGTCCTTCCGTGTTGGCCTGTACCCCCAAGAAATATATACCGAACAAGAGAGGTCCCAGGACTGAGCCTTGTGGGACGCCACTCGTAACTGGTTTGGAGTCTGACATGGCTCCAGCAATTCTAACCATGTGGGTTCTGTCCTTGAGCCAGTTTGCAACTCATCTAGGGACATAAGGGTTTATATTTAAGCTGGTGAGCTTATCTATAATGCCCGAGTGGGGTGTTGTATCGAAGGCTTTTGCGAGGCCCGAGTAGGCTGTGTAGACCACCTTCCCCTCGTCAATGGCCTTGGTGACTGTTTCAAAGAAATCGACCAGGTTTAAGAGGCAGGATCTGCCCTTAACAAAGCCGAACTGGGTAGGATCCAGTGTCTGTAGGTCCCCAATATCTTTATTTATGAGGTCCATGATGTTCCTTTCATAGCTTTGCAGACCAAGCTAGTCAGGCTTATGGGGCGATAGTTTCCAGGATCCGTTGAGGCACCACCTTTGTGGAGAGGAACCACTGTTGCTGTACGCCACCCTTTGGGTACATATCCTGTAGTAAGGCTGAGATTGAACAGTAGTTTTATGTTTGGGTTTAGCTCTTCTTGGAGTTCATGTAGGACGCAGCCCGGGACACCGTCTGGTCCCATTGATGCTGTGTTTTTTGCTTTGGAGAGGGCGGCTCTTACCTGAGCATTTGAGATGTCAGGGGGGCAGCACTCTGCTGGGATAGATATTTGCCCTTTTGGTGGGGGGGGGGGGTTTGCGCTGAACCGGTCAGCTAGGATGTTGGCAGTGTCTGTGGGTTCGGTGTATTTTTTGTAATTTTGGACTAATTCTGAGCATATCTGGGAATTCCCATCCAGGTTCCTAACAAAACTAAAGAAAGCCTTGTGATTATCCTTAGTGTCCTGTGCAATTTTTCTCTCGAAGCTGGCCTTAGATGATTTTATGAGTGCCCGTAGTTTTTTGCTAATACTGATCGGAGATGCCTTCCCTTTTTGGGATTTTGCTCTATCATGTAGTAGCTTCCTCCTCCTATTGTATAGTTTGTTTATGGCTGGGGTCCACTAGACAGGACGTCTGCCTTTGGAGGATTGGGTCTTGGTTTTATTTGGGATTGCATGATCCATGCATTCCTGAAGGTGTTCATAGGATGCGTTTATAAAGGATTCTGCGGTCTGGGCCGTATTTTCCACAGGCCTGGGGGCTTTGAAGGATTCCACCTCGGTTTTGAGGAGTGTGAAATTTGCTTTAAAGAAGTTTTTCACTGTGGTTTTCTGGGCAGGGGGTGGGGTCGGGATTTGAATATCCAGTGAGATTAGTTTATGGTCTGATCTTGCCAGTGAGGGATACACTTCTGGTCTGGAGCATGGAGTCCCCATGTTGGTGATGATCAGGTCCAGTATGTTTTCCCCTCTTGTGGGAGTGGTAACAAGTTGTTCCATAGCATTTGAGTTTATAAATTCTAGGAACCTTTGGGCTAGGGTGTTGGAGCTAGAGTAATGCTCCCAGTCTATGTATGGGTAGTTGAAGTCGCCCAATATAATGGTGTTTGGAGAGACCTTCATATTTTCCAGTGTTCTCAGGAAGGCCGAGTGGGATTCCTGGGTTTGGGAGGGTGGTCTGTAGCAGGCTATAAACTGGAAGGCAGTTTTACCCACTGTTAGTTGCACATGGATAGTCTCTGATGCTTCGTGCTTTGCCACCAACCTGGAGGTGTGGGTATCTTTGACGAATATTGATACTCCCCCTCCTTTTGTGGTTTGGTCCAATTTTTGAGGCCGAAAAGCATGGTATGAGGTATAACCTGGTAGTTCTGGGGTGCTCTCGGGAGCCTTGAACCAGGTTTCTGTTACTGCACAGATATCTATGTTCTCCATGCTAAGGAGAGTTTCGAGTGCGTGCATCTTGAGGTTTAGACTTATAACCCCCTCCGTCAAAAATCAGACTTTATGACCCCCTCTTGATGTTTCCCCTCCCCACCCTGGCAACTCCATAAATCTATGCCGATGTTTGTATCTTCATTAGCTTTTGTGGCACATGTTAACTTTAAAAAGTTGGGAATTTGAGAATCCTTCTCGAAGGTCACAGCTGGTAGTGGGACTCCCTTCCTTAGTTTCAGGGGATTCCTCTATATACTCGCAGTGAAAGTGGCTTATTCCCTCCGGTCTTAAATCAAATGCTGTCTCGAGGGGTAATAGAACCACTCCCCCCAGATCTAACAGAGAAAGAACTTTATTCAAGGTTTTATTTGGTGCCAAAGAAAGAGGGAACTTGGAGACCTATCCAAGACTTCTCTTTTTTAAACTTGCACATCATAGATCCAAAGTTCAAAATCCTTTCTCTATAATTTTTGTCATCCTTCATTACTCCTTCCAGTTGTCTGGTAACTTTGGATTTAAAGGATCACATTCCAGTTAAGAACAATTTCAGACACTTTTGCATTTCTCTGTCTTGTTTTCATTTTGTTTGCTGTTTTGCCCTTTTGGTTATCTTCAGCTCTGGGAGTGTTTTCAAAGTATCTGGCCCATTGCAGGTTGCAGGGTATTCACATTTTCTCTTATTTAGCCAATTGCCTGATTTTTGCATATTCTTTCACAGCATGTCAAGAATCTCTGGCTTTGGTAGTAAAGCTAGTTCTTAGCTTGAGGTTTCAGGTGAATAGAGAAAAATCTTCTTTCATTACTTCTCACAAAATTGTATTTCTTTAGTGTCTTCTAGATACCACATTTGTGTTGGCTTTTCTTTCTCAAGACAAAGCAGAACGTGACAAGTAACAGTTTCTAGTATTTTCAAACCAAACTCTGGCACCTGCTATAGAATCTCTTCCTGTTTTGATGGCCTTTATTTTCCTGATCATTTTGACCAGACCCCACATGATAAAAGATTTAATGATTTGTCAAGTCACTTTGGACTCAACACCACCAGCCTCTGTCATTTCAAATTCTACTGTTGGGCTTTGTATAAAGGGAGTTAAATAGATAGGTAAATCATTTGTCTGTCATCTCGGGTCTTCCTTTCGCCTTCTAGCCCACATTCAGTCTGTAACACAGGTGATTCAGACTTTGCTTGGGGAGCTATATCCAAGGGAATAAAGTACAGGGACAGTGGAATAAAAATGACAAGTTAAGTCACATAAACATCAAGGGAATTATGGAAAATCTCTGAACCATCTTTCTATTTAAGGCCTTCTGTTAGTAATCACAGATGAAATCACAGTGATGTGGCTCATAAATGGGGAACCAGATCCTACACGCCTTGCAGACTAGCCATGCTGAGATGTAGCAACTCATTTCAGTTTGAACTTTCAGGCTTCATAAATTCCATCAAAGAAAAACATTGAGGCAGATAAGCTGAGCAAGACCAGGATAGTCCTTCATGAATGGAAGTTAAGACACGGGGATGTTCCAAGAATGGATCCATCTGTGGAGAACTCCAAGTAGATCTGTTTGTCCCCATTCAAAAAGGACAGTTAAAAATGCTCTAGGTTGCCTTGCAGGCTAGCCTGGAAGATGTATGTATATATTCCCATGGATGGGAATGTTTCTGTATGCCATTCCACCATTTTCACACTGAGCTGAATGGAAGAGGGGAACTGACCACAACTCTGATCTGTGATATATAACAATAAGTATCCTGTTTTCTTGCTTAATTTTACTAGTTATTGCTTATTCTTACAATTTATTGCACTTTTTGTTGTCTGCTGCTTACTTTTTATTGCACTTTTTGTCTGCTGCCTACTTTTTATTTTATTGCTGTAAATGAATTTGCACTGTTGTACTGCAATTGTCTGCCTCACTTTTTGTAAAGCTTTTTTAGCCAAGTTTCACTGTGTGAAAGATATTAATTGGAAAATTCCTCCATTTGCTAAGCATCTGTTCTGATTTTCCTGCCAAGCAGTGTCATATAACTGATTTGTTTGCAGTTAAAAGCATTCTCTAGAGTCTCCTTGCTCCTTTTTCTGTTTAAAACTTTCATTTAGTGTCTCACTGCTGATTTTCTGCTGTGATAAACATTTCTGTGGTGTTTTCTGCCAAAAATAGTGTAACTAGTAGCTGTAGCATAGTTTCCCCACCCTCCTTCCCTATTCTTGTCTTGTTCTTCAACTTAGTGGCTTTGCAGTTGCCCGCCCCTACTATAAATTTGATCTGGGACGCTCCTCCCAGTCCAGTCTCCTTAGCACATTCTACTTAATACAGAAAGAGCATTTGGGAAGGCCATCCCTCTTAGTTTCTTAACCTTGAATGATCTGCTCTTCCTCTTTTCTCCCTTCCCACTCTAGAATAAAAAAATTCTCAGCTGATTTTACAGTATTTGTTTTTTACTCTATTACTTCATCTTGCTTTTTCAGCTACTTGTTCTCTAAAGTGCTCAGTTGCATCTTTTCTGCTGCATTTATTACTGCTTGTTTTTAGCCTGTTTAAATTGTAAATGCTATTTTAAGCCTCTTAGTTTTGGTTTAAGTACTCGGGCTTTAGACGTACCCCTTAACTGTCCCTGGCCTGCACCTCAGATTCTGAAAAATGTGGTTGGGCAATGTCCTACGGTTTCTCATGCCAACCTGATTGATATAGGCATCCTGAGACAATGTAGCAACTGCCAAATGTACACTGACAACCGTCTACTATTACGAGCTAGGAACACAATTTGTGAGAGATGCAATTACATTAAGAACCTAGAGAGTTTATGCACTCTCCCTCACAAGCCAGTATATCTGGGACTGAGAAGGTTATCAGTCAATCACTACACCTCAAACACCACCCACAACTACGCAACACACACCCACATATGTGGAGGTTCTCAACAAAAACATACCTAAACAAAGGAGACCTCAGAAGAAAAAAAACACAAACTTCATAACCCTCCACACCGCATACCACACACAGTCCAAACACCAGTGTCTCACAACCACAGACTCAACATATTAGTCATAGGAGACTCCATTGTGAGACACACAGATGCGCCTCACCTGTCTGGATAAGGAGAAAGTCACGGTTAGTTGTCTGTCAGGTGCCAGAATTTAACATATTACACACGGAGTCAAGTTTCTCAATAACAGGCACTGTTATGATGCTGTCATAGTCCATGTTGGGGTAAACGACTTGATGTACCTTCCTGGACTATATGGAGAGAGACATGATTGAGCTCGCTAAATGTGTGTCCCGGGCAGGTATGTCACTAGCCTTGAGCAGCATTCTACCATCACCCAGAATGATGCCTCAGTACAAACAGAAAATAATTGACTTAAACAATTGGCTTAGTTTCTTGTCATTCCAGGGGGATGCAGTACCTGATAACCTGGGAAGATATGATCGACAGACCACGATCCTTTGCTAGAGATGGCCTGCATCTGTCTCACTTGGGCTTCAGGCATCTAGCAAAGGCCCTTGCCTCCCCCATAGTGCCTTTTTTAGAAAAAGTCATGAGGTTGATAAAACCAACATAAAAATTAAAAAAAAATGCAAGTTAAAGGTCATGCTGCTAAACGCTAGTAGCCTAAACATGAAACTGCACTCATTGCAAGCATTCTTAACTGTGGAAAATGCTGACATTTGTGCAGTCATAGAAACCTGGTTCAAAGCTGCAAAAAGCACCCCACCCTTACATGGTTACTCATCCTAGCATACATTCTGACTCCAAGCTGTGGGCAGCAAAGCAAAAGGAGGTGGAGTTTCAATATATTAGACACAAACCCCTCCAGGCTGGTCAGACCATATGATGCGCAGGAGACACTCCAGGTGCAGTTAACCATTGACAGGACCCCTATTCAAATCATAGCTAGCTACAGTCCCCCAAATTTGACTCAAGATGCCCACTCAACCTATCCTGTACCTTCTCGAATCTATCAAGGTTCAACCCTTTACCCTGATCCTGGGCAACTTTAACTACCCAACCATAGATTGGGAAAAACTACTCATGCCAGAATGCAAATGCTCAGAGATTCCTCGATTCTATCAATGTAAATGCCTTGGAACAGCTAGTCGATACCCCCACAATAGGTGATAATATCTTGGACTTGGTATTAACCAACATGAGTAACCACTGCAGCACCCCTACAGTATCATCCTCCCTGGTAAGATCTGACTATAAAGTGGTCAGTTTCAAAGTCATCATCTCCTCTGTCCCCATCTAGCTAGGGTCAAACGAAAAAACTTCCCCAAAGCTGATTACAGCCTCCTGAGGGATGGTATAAACAGCTTCACAGCCCCTCCCCCTCTGTTTGAACTGACACTAATGTCCAAATTTACACCAAAATACTATACGAGCACTTTTATAGATGCATGGAATCAGGAATACCTGACAGGAAAAAGTCATCCTCTGCAAGGAAGAGTAAACCTGTCTGGTGAACATCTGCAATAAATAAACTGTATAACAAAAGGAAAAAATTGCTGTCCATGACCAGTGAGGAGCAGGTGCCTAATTGGAAACAATCTCTTCATAGCCTGAACAAGCAAATAAGAGCACTAGTGAAATCCTCTAAAGCCAGCTTCAAGTCCAAATTGGCCACATCTACTAGAGACCATCATAAGGCCTTCTTCACATATATTTGCAATCTCTAAGGAAGCACCCAGATCTATTCAAAACCAGTGGTCAAGGACACCACATGCACAAATGCTGTAGATGTAGCCACCCTACTGGCTAACAGATTCAGTGAAAACTTCACCCCTGTGCCCCTCCCATCAGTAAATCAGGGCATCCCTAGTACCTGCCCCCCTCCCCTTATCTCTAGGGAACAGGTCATTACTGTCCTCTCAGTAGCAGAAAATACAGCCTCCATGGGACTCAACATCCTAGGCTGCATCCTACATGAACTTGGGCATGAACTTGCAGCACCATTAGACACCCTATTCAACCAAAGCGTGAGTACAGGCTTTGTCCCAGCTGAGTGGAGGGCAGCCACTGTTATCCGTTTACACAAAAGTGGAGTGTCCACCGATCTAATAAATTTTAGACCCATCAGCCTAACTAGCCTGGTCTGCAAGGCCATGGAACGGATTATCATGGATCTCATTAACAGGGACATTGGCAACCTCCAAACACTTGACCCTACACAGTTTGGCTTTGTCAGGGGGAGATCATGTCTGTTAAATCTGGTTGACTTAGTCACCATAGCCATGGACAAGGGGTAGACTGTGCACATCGCTTACCGTGACCTAGCCAAACCTTCGACACCATTCCTCACTCTGGCATAATAGATAAACTCTCTTAACTAGGCATCAAATATGTTATCATATGGGTAGCAAACTGGCTGACTGATGGAAGCCACCTCAAGCAGTAGACCCCTCATGAGCAGCGTACCCCAGGGATCGGTCTTGGGGCCTCTGTTATTTGTGGTATACTTCTCTGAGGTGCAGCCAAAACCAGTGGGCTATGGCTGACCAAGTTTGTGGATGACTGCAAGCTGGGCATGGTAATCAATTCCCCAAGTGATGTGGATATCCTGCAAGAGGGTCTCACCCAAACAAATGACTGGTGCCAGAAACATGGCCTCAAGCTGAATGCCAAAAAATGCATCCTCATTCCCTTTGGGGAGGGTGGCATTCCCACATGTTATCACATTAATAACAGTGTCCTAAGCACACAGTCAGTTGTGAGGGATTTGGGCACCCAGGTTGATAGCAATCTGACTTTTGACCACCATGTTGCTTCCGTTGTATGGAAAGCTTTCTATATGGGCCACCTCATAAGTAAAGGGTATCTCATCCAGGGACAAGGAGGTTATAACATCACTGTATTCTCCCTTTATAAGGCCAGTTATTGAGTGCAACGCCTTCTTCAGCATGTACCTCGCAAAGCACATGCAGTAGCTGGAGATCATAGAGGTTACAGGACCTCAAACATCTACCTTACACAGGCTAAAAGCCCTGTCCCTCTGTTCTGTTTCATACAGACTCCTCAGAGGTGACCACTGTCTTGCATACAAAGCAATCTTAGACCCCGCCTTGATGGGACAGCTGCATATCCGCAAGGCAAGCTCCACTCGAGTAACCCACACACGTGACCTCAACCTGGTCTGTGACATCAATAGGACTTGTTAGTGGGACAGATTTGTGTCCCAAAGACTCCCCCATCTGTGGAATAGACTCCTTCTCCACGTCAAGCAGAGTACCTCATTATCCATTTTCAAGCGCAACCTGGATAACTGGACGGGAAATCGAAAATACACCCCTGGGATTCCATCTGTGTCTCTGCTGGACAGGGGCTTTGGGTGCTGACTTGTCTAAACATGGGCTAAACTCTTGGCTAGGCTTATAAGGGCCTCGGGGCCAATAGCCTAGTAACTTCCTGTGATTTCCTCTGATAACCACAGTACTCCTCAAGATTCAAAAGGATTCTCCAAAGATAATTTTGGTGATTCCCTTTTTGCAGAAGCAACAGTGGCTCTCCATTGTTTTGAAAATGGCCAAGGGTAATTACCATAAGCCTCCTCGCAGAACGAACTTAATCACAGAGAACAAGGGGAGTTTGATATACCCCAGTGTTAAACATCTTCAGTTGACTATCTGGATGATAGATTTTTAATACTTTCAGGCACCTTTTTTGCTGAAGTTATGCAAGCATGTATTAAAGGAGACAAAGAAACAGATTACTAGAAAATCATGTATGAGTAAGGGAAAGGATCTAATTGGTGCCATTTCAAGAACCAGGATCTTTTTAAGGATCTGCCTCCTGTAATTCTTAAGTGTTTGTGTAAGTTATTTTCTGACCATTCTTATTCAACTGTCAAGATTCCTTTCCCATATATTTCTTCTTGTTATGCACCTGGATTTCTTCTGTACTTGTGAAACAGTTTTTGCAAGTGGTGTTATATATTTGCCTGCCAAGTAGAGAGGTGGGTCCTAGTTGGGATCCTAATTTTGTTTTACAAAAACTTACACAGTTTACTTTTGAACCTGCTCACAAGGCAGCTTTGAAGTTCTTAACTTGCAAAACTGTTACTTATTGCTTTGACTTTTGCAAGAAAAATATCTGAGTTATGAGCTCTTATGATGAATCATCCCTCTCTCATTTGGCAACAAACTCATTCTTTTATGCCCAAGTGCGTTTCAGAGTTTAAGACGAGCTGGGCTATTCATCTCCCTGTATTTTTCCATAGCCTAGAAATGTGAGAGAGAGAATTCTTTACACTCGGATATTGATAGGCAACTCAATTACTATACTGGCAGAACAAAATCCTTAAGGACTTCTGATTGATTGTCTCTTATGAGGGCAAGAAGAAAGGACAACCATTATTTAAACACACAGTTTCTAAATGATTGTCCTAGGCTATTACTTATTTTTGTTCTCACCACAAGCCCCCTGTAGGCAAGGCAGGGCCCATTCTACGTGAACCCTGGCTACTTTTGTGTATTTTTAGAAAAGGTAGTCTCTAGAAACATTGTAATTGGTCTTCTGGGCACACCTTTATACACTAGATCCCTTTTCTAGGTCTAGAACAGACTTTGCTAGAGCTTTTCCCAAGGGATCTTGTTCTCTGATCTTTCATTTTCATTCATTCCTCAGTAGTTGGGTTTGGGTTGGATCCAGTACTTGGCCACTTTTTTACAGCTCATGGAACATTGAAAGCTCTTGAGTTCCTCTCTTACCCATAATGTACTAGTCCTCTACCATATCTTAGATCTTGTTTGCCATTTTTGCTTTCGGATATTGGTCGCTGTTGGCTCTTGGGTTATAGGTAGTGTTTTCTGTGCAATACTAAAACCTACTTATTATATCTGTGTATATTCTTATTTTTTACTTATTATAACCTACTTATCCTTTTAATTCTCTGTTGCTCTTGTTACACTTTTTAGTGTTTATCTAGATACCACTGTTGGTATTTTCTCCATTTATCTTCCCTTTCCTCTCCTTTTAAGGTAGTTGCTTTGAGTTACAGTTGCTGGTATTACTTCATAACTAGTTTAAAGTTTAAAAAAATGTTCTCTTGCTTTATCTTTTGTTACTATTTACATAGCAATGTCTGAAAAACCTTCAGGTTTTAAAAAATATAAGGCCTGTGGCTATAAGATCTGTTTGTTGGATGTACATGAGTTCTGTGTTTATTACTTAGACCTGGTCCATTTGAACGCTGCATTCAATATATTTAAGGCTTTTAATCCAGGGGCCTTTATTGACCACAAAAATAAATTAATCTTAAGAGGATTAATGCCATGGTCGTCCTCTGGTACAACATCTAGGCTTTAAACCCCCCCCAAAAAAGATAAAACGGAGGCCAAAGAGCATCCATCAGACCCATCAGGTTCTTCTGCTTCTAGCTTGGAGACACCTTCTTCTAAAATATTTAAATCATTGGATCCAAAGACCAAACCCTCCTAGCTGATTTCTTTTGGATCCAATCCCCTTGGGTCCAAAGAAACGCAGATAGCTCTCCTTGGATCTGGTCTCCTCAGACTGTGTATTCATTATCTTCTATTTTCCTTCGCCTTTTCTGGAAAGACGTCACTGCTCCAAGACCTTGTTCATTGCTTCCTCTTCTCGATTTTCCAGAAGTTTGACCAGAGCAGATGTGGATAGGGTGATAAGGAAATTTCTCTTTGCACAAATTCAAATGGGGTTTCTCCTGGCTCATACTCCATCAGGTCTGGACACCTTCAATAGTACGACACCACCTAATTTGCCTCTTCCTCTGATCCAACCTTTGGTTTCATAGCATTTAGAACTGAGAATCCTGGATCTGTCCATATAAGATCTGTAGATCCTTGTATCTTATTTCCTAATACTATCTCTGAGTGGACTGGCTCCAAGCACATTGGAGCCAGATAACGCTCAGAACGGTAATGAGATTTTCGGAGCTGTCTCTGCCTTTCGCAGCTTGGTTCCAATCCCAGCTTTGACTGGTTTGCCTTTGGGTTGGAAAGAGCAAACAGTTCTGAAGTACATCTTCTCTGAGCCATCAGTTTTTTTCTCCATCAGAGATTCTGCTTTTGTGGTAGTGGAGAGAGTTTGTTGTGCTCCAGGAGAGAGGAGACATCCACCTTCCTCTGCTCCTACTTCCCAGACCCAGTTGTCTGTGTCTTAAACTTCAGCTTCCTACTCCAACTTGTCAGTCAGCTCAAAGTCTCCAGGATACCCAGCAGGGTGTATTGGTTTCTTTCAGTACTTCTCAGGAATATCCCACTGAAGTCCCCAGGAAGAGAAGCTGCAAAAGGAGGCACTTAGACTCTCCTCAAGAGTCTGTCATTGAAGATATTGATTTTGATGAGTGGTAAGGGTCCCTAAGGATCACCACCTGATGACCTCTCATTTGGAGACATATTAGAGGTCCTCAGGCAAAGGGGTCTTTTGTCAGCAGACAACCCTTCCCAAGAGGAATCCGTATTCCTGGAAGCCTTTGAGGCTGGCCTGTCTACTCTTGGATGACTCCGTCCACCGATGTGCTCATTGATTGATCTCTCGACGGGCGTGGAAGGAACCTGCATCTGTCGAGCCAGTCCCCCAAGAGACCAGACGGGTTTCTGGCACCACCCAAGGACAAGGAATTTTGGAGCAAGGGAGTACCAGTTGATGCCATAGTCATAGCAGCTAACACAAAAAGGACCTGCAGAGCGAAGTTCCTCTGTCCATCCCCCTAACAGGGAGTCTGGGGCACTAGACAGATTCTGGAAGTATGTAAATGCTTCAGCGACCTTTCTGCTTCAGTCTGTGAACTATTTGGCTCCCTTCATCAGACTCCAAAGGGATTTGATTAAGGAACCCATCAAATCCTTCTCTGGGACCATTACTTCTGAGGCAGAGAGCTCCATTGCCTCACAGTTGGCTACCCTACAGTTCATTTCAAATTCTTCCATCAGTCTCATCTCACACATAGCTGAAGGTACCTCAAGTGTAGCAGGTTCAGGCGTTTCCATTAGGAGACATCCCTGGATGCACCTGTGTGAATTTGTAGAGCTCTTAAAGTCTTCCTTCGTCAATGCCCCCTTTGACAGAGGTTTTTAATTTGGCCCCAAGGTTAAAGACATTATCCCAGTGTGAGCAGGATGGTAAAACCCTGTGTGCAGTGGGTGTATGTTTTTCAACTCTTCAAATGACCTTTTCTAGGAATCAACAAGGTGGTCGAAAAATGTGGTTCAGAAAGTCCCAGGGCCCCTTCCATGATCCACGTGGAGATGGTTCCCCCAGATGCAGAGGTGTGAACTCTAATGGAAGATGCCCCAGCACAACAGAGGAGACCCCCTGAACCAAGAGTCCAGAGACACCTTCTCTGACCGATCCTACCAACGTTCCTGAAAGGAAGCCCGATTGTCCACCTCTGGAGGCAGTCCGGGGTCATTTATCTCCACACCAGAGAGCCTTAACTAGAGATTACAAAAGATTCATGGGTGCAGAGGATTATTTCCAGAGGTTATTTAATACCCCTTAACAGTTGACAAAATTCCCGATGTTCCCAGTCAGAGGAAAGCAGCAGCACTAGAAATAGAAAAGCTGCTAGAAAAACTGTCATCCAAATGGTTCCCCCGACCATAGAGGGTCTGGAACTTACTCAAATTCTTTCTAGCGCCAAAGAAAACGGGACTGGAGACTAATTTTGAATCTCAGCAATCTGAACAAGTCAGTTCAGTACACAAAGTTCCGGATGGTCAAGGTTCACTCCATTCTGCCTTTCCTGCACAAGAACGACTAGTTTGTTCTTAATAAATCTTCATATAAAAATTAACAGACGGTCCAGAAAATACCAATGCTTCTGATGGGGAGCCAATCATTTCTAGTTCAGAGCTCTGCCCTTTGGTCTCACCAGGCCTCCAGGGAGTTCACCAAGTGCATGGCAGTAGTGGCAGCTCACTTGAGGCTGCAAGGATTCCAGGTGTTTCCTTACCTGGACATCTGGCAAATAACCGCTCCAACAAGGCATTATCTGATCAAAGCATGGGATTATGTACTCCAGTTATACTCCCACCTGTGAATCACCATCAGTCACACTAAATCTCAACTAGAACCAACACAAATATTAGAGTTTATCGGAGCTTTGTTCAACACAGTATCCTTGACAGTTTCTCTTCTCTTACCAAGGGTACAAACCATAAAATTCAAGGTCAAAAAGGTCATTCAAAATTCATCTCTCTCAGCTCGATTGATTCTTCAAGCTTTGGGGTCAGTATCTGCTTCAGTAATTTTGGTTCCGTTAGCAAGACACCACATGAGAATTCTTCAGTGGACACTAGTAACTCAGTGGTCTGTTCTGTATCAACCCTTATCTACCCAACTCAAGATAACTCAGGCTTGCAAGAATTGCCTCCTTGGTGGAGTCACACTGATCAGATAATGCAAGGTTGCCCCTTCATTTTACCTTAGCCCAAGGCCATAGTTACCACAGACGCTTCCCAGATCGAGTGGTGGGAAGGGGGTCCACTACTTGGGAAAGACAGTCCAAGGCACATGGTCCCCCCTAAGAGGCCAATATGCATTTCACTGTCCTAGAAATGAGAGCAGTCTTCCCAGCATTGCAGGCCTTCCAAGTCACTCTTCTTTCTGGGAACATTGCAGTTCAAATGGACAATATATCAGTAGTTTGGTACATCAACAAAAAAGGAGGAACCAAATCTTACCACTGTGTTGAGAGGCTTTGAGAGTGTAGCAGTGGGCAATCTCATCCAGTTAAATTTCTGATAATCTCATTCTGGGGAAATACAACATGATAGCAGACAGATTAAGCAGGTCCAGTCTAATACCTCACAAGTGGTCTCTTAACTCTAAAGTGAAGGAAAATATTTTCTATCTATGGGTCCAATCTTCCTGTGATCTTTTTGCATTTCTCAAAATGTACAGTAGGTTCTTTGCATTGGTCCCCCCACTGCGTGAATCACCGAGTGATGCTGTTCTCCACTATTGATCCCCTAGTCACCTCTGTGCCTTTCTCCCAGTACCTGTAATCCCCAAATTCCTTCAGAAAGCATCTCGCTTGAAGAGCACGGCAATCCTCATTGCTCCGTATTTTCCTTGTTAGATTTGGTTCCCCTTTCTTTGGCCTCATCTCCTTTGCCGCCCATGGATTCTGGATCCAGTTCCAGACTTCCTGTCTCATCTGACAAACATGATACACCCAGATATCTTAGGCCTAAAATTAACCACATGGTTTCTCCACTTCCATTAATAGCAAGACGGTCCAGGCTCTCTTCCCTTGTCCACCACATTCTTTTATCCTCCCACAACGCTTCAACTAGAAACATTTGTAGAAGTAAATGGAAAAGCTTTGTTATTTTGGTGCAGCAGAATGATAGTGACCCTTTTTCAGCACCAGTACGTAAAGTTCTAGAGTTTTTAACAGTTGAAGAACTAGTAGAGTCGTTATAAACTGTAGTTAAAGTACAGATAGCAACCATTTCTAATTTTCACATTGGAGCAAACAATTCATCTTTAACTTCTTTTAAATTCTGCAATGCCTTTATAAGGGGAACCTTTCTTCTTAGATCCCCTTTTAAAGATCCAACTCCCCCATGGGATTTGAATTTAGTTTTACAATCTTTGACCCAGTCTCCCTTTGAACCATCAGCCAAATGTGAATTGAAATTTTTAACTTGGAGACTGTCTTTTTAGTTACTATTACTTCTGCTGAAAGAGTATCAGAACTTCAGTCCCTGTCTTCTAAACCTCCTTATTTGATTTTTCATAAGGATAGGGTATCCTTACAAACTAACCCATTTTTCCTTCCTAAGGTGGCATCAGTCATATTAATCAAACTATCAATCTTTGTTTTCTTTCCAAATTTTTCAAAGTAGAGTACATGCATCTTTTGGATGTTCACAGGCAATTACATTTTTATCTACATTAGACAAAAATTTTTAGAAAATCCAATCATTTTTGTCTCATTTTCAAATTCAAAATTGGGTCGACCTGTTACCAAAGTAACTTTAACCAAATAGTTAACTGAGTGATTGTATTTAATTTGTTTACCAAAAAGTAGGTTTAACTTTGCCAAAACCTTTAAAAGCTCATTCTAACAGGTCTGTGGCAACCTCTTCAGTATTTTTATCCATATCTTCCTTTGGATGGTATTTGTGTAGCTGAAACTTGGGCTAACCATCATACCTTTATTTAGCAGTACAAATTGAATCTGGTCCCTAGGGGAAGAGCAGCCTTAGGCTCAACTGTGCTCAGGAATACCCTTCCTTAGAGTCCACCAGGGATTTAGGTAATTGGAGACTCTGTACCCAGTGGTTGAAGAGTGAACAAACAGGATAACATCAGATAAGCAAGTTATGTACTTACCATAACATTCCATCTGTGCTGTCCATTTTCATTCTTTCTTAACTTCCCTCCCTCCCACCCCTACCAGTTTGACTTTTGGGAGGATCAGAATATGCTAGAGGAGGAACCAGTGTTCCTTTTTTTGAGCTCCAGATACTGGTATGTGTTATTTTCTATATTGACGAAAGGTCAGCAAACAAGATCTGAGGTATGGTAGGGGACTAGTGCATTATGGGTAAGAGAATCTCAAGAGCTTTCATTGTTTCACAAGCTGTAAAAAGAGGGTGAGTCGTATCTGAGGGTCAGATCTGAACCCAATGGTTGAGAGAGTGAAAATGCACAATACAGATGGAACGTTACCATGAATACATAACTTTTTTCTACACTTGGTTGGGGGTATAATTTGTCATATTGACATCTGAACATGGGGAAACACTGCATGTGGTGGTAGTGCATCTGCTTAATGCACCCCAGCAAGTCAGTTAGGGTTGTTTTTAGCAGTGTGTGTCATGGAAGGGAGCTACGATTTTCCTGAGAAATACAGTGCAGGTAGGTAGAGGGAGGCTGTCCAATGGCAACTAAAATAGACCAGGTACCTCTTGGAATGTATCAGGGCCACTACCTCTAGAAGATATCAGATTCCTGACTCCGTGGTCCAGAGATGGTTCTGAAGAGGAGTTTGCAGGGAGCTGCATGAGAAAGGCTAAGAAAGTCTGCAAGGTGTCCCTGAAAACAGAGTGAGGAACAAGAGCTGTTATGTAAAGGGAAATGGATGTCATTACCCATGTCTGTTGGTAACATAACTTTGAAGGGAAAAAGCGATAGGTAATGGTTGTAAGTATTTTTCCTTTGCTGCAAAAAGTCAGTGGCATATTATATGAGGCATTCTTTTGTTCGACTTTTGAATATATCCTGTCTGAAATGCATCTCAACACACAATGAATAAGACGATTCAGAATTGGTCATTATAGTCGTATTTATCTCTGCTAATTATTAAAGAGATGTAAAATCTTCACAGCTTAGTATTATCAAGTTACAGATGTAAATGTTCTATGGAACATAGTGTGTCTGTACATTTAGGAGGTTTTTACAAATGAGAGATACAGGCAGTATCCAGTGTGTCTAGAAGGCATGAAAACCTTGCATATATTTGGCATGTAATAGATTAGAAAGTGATATTTATGGCCTTTCTCTGATTTTTGTTTTTGTCCATTAATCTGCTAGGTTTTAGTCCTGTATAATCTGTTACAAGAGATGAGTGCTCCTTAGTCTAAGTGTTTTGTAAAAACCCGTGCTTTAGGGATTGTTAACACAGCTGAGGGTTCCCCATGTTAAACCAGCTAGTATCAGTGTGTGATTAAGCATTGCTTGAACAGGTTATATTAAGTACATAAAGGGTCCCCAAGTTGACCTCCTCATTAAAGCATTCCCATTTAGCCACTCTCCATTTAAAGCTGCTGTGTCATTCTCATATTAGCAGATGCTTCAGTTCTGTTGCATTTCGTCTTGGTTTTGAGCTGACCTTGACATTTTTTTTGATTTAGCAGTGGCCATTTCTTTAGTAATATTATTTCAAAGATCTTTGTCTCTTCATTGGCTAGTTACATAATAGTTGAATAGCAATTAACAGCTGTTTTCCTCTTGTTCTTAAAAAGAAGGCATTAAAGCTGAAAGGAAAACTGGAAGTCCTTGCACATATCCTTTCTTATGTGAGGTGATAAACTTAATAAAGCTGCAGTATGACTGGCTGATCCACTGGGCAGAGCAATGGAACTGAGAGTTGACCCGTAACTATTGGAACCCCGTGTCTTTGTCATTGCAGTTTTTTACTATGGTATAATCCAACAGCTCCATATTATTGTCCATTAGAATTAAGCAGAATTGCATTTTATCTGTATATTCAGTTTTTTTATCACATTTCGGGCATAGCCTGAGAAGATATAATTTTCTTTCTTATGGAGTAGACTGATACAATGGCCGTAAACATTAAATTGTGCAGAGCCAATAAAATAAACTAGGTATTAATGATTCAAGGGTTTCAGAGATTACTTCAACAGGTGTATAAAAAGGTTAAGTGTTTATAGGCTACAGAACATTCGTATTGGATTAATTAAGATTGCTGACATTTGGATATGAGAAGCTATACATGCAAGTGTGGCCTAGAATAGTAGTATGCAGTACGTAGTTATATTGTGCACTGTGTAGCCCAGGGAAATACATGTGAAGAGTGTTTGTTACACAGGATTACACATATGTAGATCAGGAAGGTAAGTAAAAAGTATTTACATTGGTAACGCAAAGTGCAGTTTGGGGAGATGCAAAAAAAAATTGCCACATTTACACAGGCTGACAATGTTTAACCCAGAGAGGTAAGTAAAAGTATTTACACTACGTAGACAAGTTAGAACCGTGTATAGACTAGCAAGGTAAATTAAAAAGCATTCACAGCCTCTACCAAGGTTAATACAATCTCTAAGATTCAGAAAGAATCTCGCCACTAATATTAGTTGCCTACCACAAGTCAAGTCAATTTACATGATTTATAGCGTGTGTAGTTTAGAGATGACTGAATGCAGTGAGGAAGACCTCATTATTGGCACATAAGCATATCTTTGAATTGTACTTTTTTACCACTAGCACTGTCAGACCTGTGATAGCAATAGTTTATATCTTGACAGCCCATGCATTGTGTTGGCAAAGGCACCTTACCTGCACTTAAACACATACACCTGTCCAAACACACACACACTTCCACCCCTGCAACATCATACAGCCACCAACAGTCTATCAGACTTATGGACACACCCATTCAACTGCACATACACTCACCTACACCCACAGTCTCAATTCCATTCCTAAACCCTCTAGTGTGACCACCCAGGCAGACCCACATTCACATACATATATATTCACTTGACTTCATACCCATACAGATACAAACAATAACACCCACCATGTCTTTGTTGAACTTAGCTGCACTGCAGCTGCTTACATCGGAGTCAATGATGGCTTCCATCTTTTGATAGTATTAATTATTTCTCCATACATAGAAATTTACACAGTCAAGTGAATCCAAATAGCTTGGCAGCATAAGGTGGAGTCATAGGTCTTTGCCGTCATGACTAAAGTGCTTTAGTTCTCCATGTGTGGTATAAACTGTAGAAGCTGTGCAAGCAGTTTAGCAGTTTGCTACAGTTTAAAAAGAAAATATTTTTTTCTTGTTTTGAGGATCATTTTTATTTAAGGTAAGAGAGTACCAGATCAGGGAACTGCACAGGGCACCAGAATTGCTTGGCACGGCTCTGGCTTGCTATAAGCCTTTTGAATCCCAGGGACTGTGTACACTAAGAAGAAAATGAAAATTGATTACAGTATTTACCCAAGTTGACACAGTGTACAGACCGGGACTATAAGTAAAAAGTGTCCATATTGCTTACACATGTGAGCACAATTTGTACACTAGGAAGGTAAGTAAACAGTATGTATACAGATTAACACAATGTGTAAACCAAGAAAATCAGTAAAACGTGTTTGGAGTATTTGCAGAGGTTAGTCTAAGGAGATTTGCAAGATTTACGTAGGTAACTCACTGTGTAGCCCAGGGAGCTAAGTAAAAACATTTACATGAGGAAGCACACTTGATTTTTGCTCTTATATTGTTTTATTTTAAATTCTTGTTTTACTTTGAAGTTTTTTAGTTTTAAAAATTCTTTGCTAGGCCAAATTTAAAAACAAATTGCATTCACTGATTGCAAAGGAATTACATCTAGCTAATTTGAGAGAGAAGTTGAGTAGCAAAATTTCTTATTTTGGGTAAACAGAAAATAAAAAGATTTAATCATTGTGAGATGCAAGTGCTTTGAGACAGCTGCTGTTGCACGACTGTTTTGGATTTTTTTTCCCACCCACCTCCCAGTTCCTGGTGTGATTTTAAACTTAATGGCTCTTGAGTTGCCCACCCCTATTGCAAATTTTACTTTGGAAACCCATCCCAGTCTTAATTTTCCATGCTCACTGGACAAGAACAGAGCGACTGTAAGCTGTTCGTTTGGTGCCAGGATCCATGACGTCACAAGGGCTTTGAGGGCTTCTAAGCCAGACAAATTATGAGCATGAACTTATGGTGCTCATGTTTCAGTGAATAGCCTGAGGAGCTGCACCCAGAGGTATGTGGAGAGACATGGTGGAACTTACTATGCAAGCATTATAGACGAGATAGGCACTAGTCTTTAGTATCTTGTCTTCACCAAGAATATCTAGATACCAAAACAAAATGATTGACTGTAACAGTTGGATAAATAGCTGATGTCATTCTAAGGAGATCCAGTAGTGAATTAAATAACAGCTAAGTTTTTTGGGAGAACCAGAAACTGCAAATCCTGAACAGATAAACCCAGGGTATCCACGCAAGGATGATTAAAAGTGGAAAATCACAAATTAAGCACATTTATTCACAGTAATGCAGGACATCAGAAGTGACATGAACTAAAATGAAGTTTCTTGTATAACAAATCCATACAGTCACAAACAGCCAGTCAGATTAAAATGTTAAAAGATGTAATGGGATCCTATCTCGCCTACATTCATAACTGATGGGTTCGGAGCCGATCCATCAGCTCCGACTCTGCCACTATATACTAGAACGAAGTCTCTAATTGGCTGGGCTACCCCTTATCCCAGAATGCACCACGCCTGCTTCCCCAGATCTCGTTTGCCGCTTTTCAAGCTGGATGTGGTCTCGACTTGGCTGGAGCCAAGTGGTTTTTCATTACTTTTTGGTCTTTTGACCTAGGGTTTTCTTCACAAATTTAACAAACAGCTGTTTTAACAGCTTTACGTGTGTGTGTGTAACCTGTTTTTGGTGTGATTGGTATTTTTTGCTACATACCGGGCAAGGCCCGTTTAAGTTAGAGGGCCCTTGCCCTTTTTTGTGTGTGGGTGTCTTGATTTGTCTCTCTGTACGTCCTGATTTATCGGGCTAAGCCCGTTTAAGTTAGAGGGCTTCTGCCCATTTTGTATTCTGTATCTCGGGCCAGTCCCGTTTTTTGAGTCAAAGGGCTCGTGCCTACTTTAAGGTTTGCTTTTCGTTGTGGGAAATGGTTGTGTTTAGGATGTCGAAAGAGCAGAAGTCTGGTTTTAAAAAGTGCACCAAGTGCAACTACAGAATGTCTCTTACTGATAGCCATGCTGTTTGTGTTTATTGTTTAGGACCGAAACATTTGCAGGAAACGTGTAGTGTTTGTCATGCTTTTTCCTCTAGGGTCCTTCAAGAACAAAAAAATAAATTGATCCTTAAGGGCCTTATTAAGCCCTCCTTTGAGGAAGCTTTGGCTTCTCCTTCCTCTCCAGCTTCTAAAAAGAAAAGGTCATCTGCTCCGACCAGTCCGTCGGAACCGATTTCCAAGAAGCATAGGTCGACCTCTTCTTCCTCTGCTCCAATGGCTTCGGAGCCTCGGGTGGAAGGGTCTGCCTCGATACCTCTTTCCTCTGCTCCATTGGTGTCGGAGCCGCAGGTTGGGGGATCGAGAGGCGAATCACCTGCTTCGGCTCCTTTGGTCTCGGAGCCGTTTGAGGTGTGCAGCTCAGACTCCCCCCCCCCCCCTGCCCCGAAGTCCCCTTTGGTGCCAATGCTTATTCATACGGTTCCGGATCCGGTGCCGATGGTGTTGAAGCCGTTTCGGAGCCGGTCCCCTGGTCTATCGGAGCCAAGAGAGAAGTAGTCTCGGCCCCCATCTATTTCCTCTAAATCCTCCAGGTTGCCAGACTCAGATTTGGACAGAGTTATCCAGAGGCTGTTCCAGTCCCCGGTTTTTGCAAAAATGGTCTCGGCTCCAGCCCACTCGGCTCCGGAGCCGGACCCCACTCCGCATCAGATTCCTCCAACCTCCTCTGAGCCGTTGGAGTCGGTGACGGTAGAGCGGAGAAGAGTTGTCCAGTCGGAACCGAGACTCCCTCGGAGCTTCTCTGTTCCGACCATCATTCCTACCCTGTCCTCGGCATCAGGGTTCGGTACCGGGACTTCTTCGGTCGGGGCCGAGGGGAACACTTTGGAACTGGTAGCTTCGGTGCCTAGTCTTCCCCTCGGAGCGTCAGCCGCAGGGATTCCTGGTACCGTCGTGGTCTCTCAGCCGGTGTCCTCCGTAGAGTCTGGAGGTCCTGCTTTTGAGGCCATGAGGAGTGCGCTGGCCATGTCCTTGCCGGCTCAGCAAGTCTCTACCTCACCGTCCCTAGACTTGGGAACTGGTGCTTCTGGTGTGCTTCATTCCCACGACAGTGGGGCCCCAGGGTCTGAGGATACCCCCTTGGGGGGTTCTCTTCTCCGGGGAGGTCCTTCTGAATCCGCTTCAGATGAACCTCCAAGAAAAAAATTGTGCAAGAGGAAGCACCTTGACGCCCAGGATGAGTCTATCACATCAGATACTGACCTCGATGATGCGGTGGGGTCCCCAAAATCGTCCTCTGATGACGTCTCACTCTGAGATATCCTCGAGATCCTGAGACAGAGAGGCGATTGGCAGTCCAAAACCCCTTCCGCAGAGGAGTCAGTCTTCCTCAAGGCTTTTGGGGCCCAGCCCTCCGCCTCCTGGGTGTCTCCACCCTTCGATGAATTACTAATTTAGTTTCTCGAAGGGTGTGGGAACACCCTGACACTGTGGAACCGGTGCCCGCCAGGCCTAACAAGTTCCTCTCAGCCTCTCCTCAAAAGGAATTTTTGACTAAAGGAGTTGCAGTAGATGCGATGGTGGTGGCATCTGCCACTCAGCAGGACGTGGCAGAGGCTTCAACGTCTATTCACCCTCCTAATAAGGATTCCAGGAGCATGGATAGGTACGGGAAGTGTACCCTTTCTTCAGCGGCCTTTACCCTGCGGTCGCTGAATTATCTTTGTCATTTTACCAGGCTCCAAAGGGACCTCCTCAAAGAGTTAGGTGAGTCTCTTACGGGTAATCTTCCTGAGGCGTTAGCCCAAACTGTTGGCGCCCAGATGACTACCCTATCTTCGATAGTCAACTCGCCCATGAGGCTCATATATGCGGCCGAAGGGGCGAGTAGAGCAGCGGGAACAGGAGTGGCTCTTAGAAAACACGCCTGGTTACGCTTGTGTCCCATCGCGGAGGCCTTTAAGTCTTCCTTCACCGATGCCCCCTTTGATGGGTCCTCCCTGTTTGGACCCAAGGTGAAGGACACACTGACTCGGTGCGAGCAGGAGGGCAAGACCTTGACTGCCGTGGGGGCCCGTTTTTCCGCTCCCTCTAGACCTTACCCCAAGGCCCAGAGAGGAGGGAAAATGTGGTTCAGGAAATCTCAAAGGTCTTTCCCTACTCCGAGTGATCCCCCCTCTAGAGGCAGGGGGGGGGATTCAGGAAGATGCCGCCCCAGAGGTGGCAGAGGCCCCCGTAACTCTGGAGACCGCGATTCCTTTCGTGGTCCATCCTACGCTCCCCGTCCCTGAGACATGGCCCGACTGCGCATCTCCGGAGCCAGTCGGGGGTCGTTTTGCGGAACACCCACAGGCTTGGGAATCTATCACCAAGGATCAGTGGGTGCTCCGAACCATAACCGGAGGCTATCTCATCCCTTTCATCAAGATCCCCCCTCTTCCTATCAGGAAAATCCCGGATGTGCCACCCAGTCAGCGGGATCAAGCAGCGGTCGAGGTTTCAAAGCTGCTAAGAAAAGGAGTCATCCAGCCTGTCCCCGCCGACCAGATCGGATCAGGAACTTAAGACTATTTTTGGTGCCAAAAAAGACAGGGGACTTGAGGCCCATTTTGGACCTCAGCTCATTGAATCGCTTTGTAAAAAAATCCAAATTCCGAATGGTCACCCTTCAGTCCATTCTCCCGTTATTGGAGAAGGATGTCTGGATGTGCTCCATAGATCTCAAGGACGCTTACTATCACATTCTGATAAGTCAAGAGTCCAGGAGTCATTTACGCTTCCGCCTGGGAACCAGTCATTTCCAGTTCCGAGCACTGCCCTTTGGTCTCACCACAGCCCCCAGGGTGTTCACCAAGTGTCTGGCAGTAGTGACAGCTCACTTGAGAAGTCTAGGATTCCAAGTGTTTCCCTATCTAGACGACTGGCTCCTTACTGCCACCTCCAAGCATCTATTACTTCGGGCGCTTATGACCACAGTCATTTTGGGTCATTCACTAGGAATCACGTTCAATTGGGGAAAATCTGTGTTGCAGCCATCTCAGCATATTACCTTTATAGGCACAGAGTTAGACACAAGAAGAATGCGGGCATTCTTGCCGGCAGAAAGGATTCAGGTCCTGCAGTCTCAGGTTCAAACCTTGTTACCCAGATCACGAGTTCAGGCCAGACTGATTCTGCAGTTATTGGGCACGATGGCCTCTACTATTCTTCTAGTCCCCTTAGCCAGGCTGCACATGCAGGTGCTGCAATGGCTATTGTCGGTTCAATGGTCCTTTCAGGAACCTCCCTTGAACCATTTGGTCCAGATTACCGAAATTTGCCGGTGGGACCTACGTTGGTGGCTGCTTCGGTCCAACCTGGACCAGGGGCGACCCTTTGCCCTTCAGCCTCCTGTCGCCACGGTGACCACGGACACCTCCCAGATAGGGTGTGGGGGGGTCATTATCTGGACAGTTCTGTCCAAGGCACGTGGCAGGCTCACGAAACGCACTTACATATCAATATCCTGGAAATGAGAGCGGTGCTACTGGTGTTGCAAGCACTTCATCATGCTCTTCCCCGGGGTACTATTGCGATCCTATCCGACAACATGTCGGTAGTCTGGTACATAAACAAGCAAGGCGGAACCAGGTCCTACCCTCTTTGCCGAGAGGCTATGAGAGTGTGGCATTGGGCGATTTCTACCCAGCGTTTCCTAGTGACAACGCACATTCCGGGGAAATCCAATGTGATTGCAGACAGGCTGAGCAGGACTCTCCTGTTGCCCCGCGAGTGGTCCCTCAACGACAGGGTGGCTGCAAACATCTTCGCCAAGTGGGGCCTCCCTTGCTGCGACTTGTTCGCCAGCCCTCACAATGCGAAATGCAGGGAGTTCTTCACTCTGACTCCCTCTCAGGGGCAGATTCCCAGGGACGCTCTAGCTCACAGTTGGCCCCCCGGTCTACTTTACGCCTTCCCTCCGGTTCCCCTTTTCTCGAAGGTGATACAGAAGGCGATTTATCTAGGAAGCGACATGATTTTGATCGATCCACACTGGCCTCGTCAGGTTTGGTTCCCCTTCCTTCTGAGGTATGTGGTGGAAGGCCCATGGTTTCTGGACCTGGTGCCTGGCCTGTTAACTCATCAGTTGGGACAGTCTCACCCATCCCTCAGGTCCTTGAGGTTGGCCGCTTGGTTACTCCACTTCCAACCTTAGTCAGAGATCACTCTCTTTCTCCAGACATCATCCACATTTTGTCCTCTTCTCACAAACCTTCCACTATTAAACTGTATTCCAGCAAATGGAAGAGGTTTGCTCTTTGGGCCCAGCAACGAGGTATAGATCCCCTTACCGCCCCAGTACCTCAGGTTTTAGAATTCCTGGCTTCTTTGTTTTATTTGGGCTCTTCAGTTTCCACAATTAAAGTCCAACTGGCGGCTATCTCTAATTTTCATGTCTCCTTTGAGCCTTCCTTAATGGCAAACAGGCTTTGCAAATCTTTCCTTAAAGGAGCGTGGCTCCTTTGGCCCCCAATAGCCCATCCTGTGCCCCCTTGGGACCTGAATATGGTTCTAGCTTCTTTAACTGCCTGCCCCTTTGAACCAGCAGCTACTTGTGATATAAAATTTCTATCTTGGAAAACCGCCTTTTTGGTGGCAATAACCTCTGCTAAGCGGGTCTCAGAGCTTCAGGCTCTCTCTTCTAATCCTCCTTATTTGACCTTTCACAAAGACAGAGTGTCCCTCAAGTTAAATCCCTCTTTCTTGCCCAAGGTAGCATCCCCCTTATGCATTCAACAATCTTTGGAGCTCCCTGAGTTTTTTCCCCAAATTCTCCAATAGCGCAGAATATATTTTCCATCAGTTGGATGTTCACAAACAACTGCGTTTTTATTTAAGTAGGACCAATCAGACACTAAAGTCAGATCAGCTGTTTGTGTCCTTTGCGGAAAATAGGTTGGGTCAACCGGTGGCTAAAACCACCATAGCCAAATGGATTAAAGATTGCATCTCATTTATTTATTCATTCACGGTCCGGCAAAGAGCTACCCTTCCCAGTCGGGGCTCATTCTACCAGGGCAATGGCTACTTCTGTAGCATTCCACTCCAAATTATCGATAGATGATATCTGTGCGGCCGCTACCTGGACTTCTCCGCACACCTTCATTTCTCATTACAAGATGTGGCTTCTCGAGGTAGAGCTTCCTTTGGTTCCACAGTTCTCAGGAGTGTTTTCCAGTGAGCCACCCGGGATTTAGGTGCTAGGGACGCTATCCCATCAGTTCTGAATGTAGGCGAGATAGGATCCCATTACATATTTTAGTTATGTACTTACCATAACTTCGGATGTATGGGATCCATCTCGCCTACATTCATATGTACCCGTCCTCCTTCCCCTTTCCCATTGGATTTAGAGGGAATGTTGCTACTTACTGAGTTTTTCTCTTGAAGGACTTTAGTTTGTTACAGTTGCTGGTATGTCTCTGTGTCTGGATGTAGGTATGAAAGCGAACAAACAAGATCTGGGGAAGCAGGCGTGGTGCATTCTGGGATAAGGGGTAGCCCAGCCAATTAGAGACTTCGTTCTAGTATATAGTGACCGAGTCATCGGCTCCGAACCCATCAGTTATGAATGTAGGCAAGATGGATCTTATACATCCGAAGTTATGGTAAGTACATAACTAAAAGTTTACATTGATATATCTATATATATATCTCTATATATATCTCTATATATATCTCTATATATATCTCTATATATCTCTATATATATCTATATATATATATATCTATATATATATATATATATATATATATCTATATATATATATATCTATATATATATATATAATAAAATCTCCAAGCAAAAGGATAAAAAGGTCACCCAGACAAAACCATTTAACAAAAACTGCAAGAAAAACCCAGACAAGCAGTGTTTTCCCATGTTCAGCTGTCGGGAATCTTATCTGTTCTAGACATACTGATTGGTAACAATGTGACCTTGCTATAATCCGTCAAATCACTGTGACAAAAACAGTAATGCAACATGCTATGCCCATTCTCATGCTCAACAAAGCTTCTTATGCATCAACTCGTACACTGAGCTGGCCATAGAGGGCCAGCACAGTTTGTTTTGTAAATGGGAAGGATATGGGGAGATACGGCAGAAAGGGAAAAACACACAGGGGGGTAACCATAAGAAGAGAGAGTTTAAGTTCAGTCTCTTCTGCCTCTGTAAAAGAAAGTGGGACAAATCAGTATACTGTGACCCTGTCAAAAGAAAGCAAATAGACAATAGCAAAAATAAATACATACATATGTATGTGTATATATATATATATATATATATATATATATATATATATATATATATATATATATATATAAAACAAAAAGGAAACACACTGCCAGGTAAAGCACTCTCCTCAGAAACAACAAATCAGCAGGAAAAAAAGGCAATGAGTGCACCATGAGCTGAAGTCAAAAGTAAAATAAGTAAATCCAAAAGGTCTTCTTTGTATTTAAAATCCTCGTTTATTACAAAAGATAAAACTGCAGGAGATAGCAAGTTGTAAGCGCTTTCGCGTTGTTACCCAACGCTTCATCAGACATAAAGAAAATGCTGAAACTTTCCTCTTATAAAGCATTAATTGTTATGATGTCATTAGTAATTGGAAGTTAAAATTTAAAGAAACAGACATACAAACATAAAATATAAAATATAAAATGCATTCTGAGTTAAAACATTGTCTAGAGCAGAGAATATATTTTACATAAATGTATGTGTAGACATTAATGCTTCAGTGGCCTTGAAGCTAAGAAAGGCTTAAGAGTGAGCCTCTCATTAAGCCCAAACTTATGGGCTTGTAATTTGACAATCCACTTGCCTTCCCTTTCTTCAATTCTGTTCCTTATGTTACCTAATCTCCCATCAGTATGCACCAATTCAAGAACCTGGAATTTGAATGTGTGATCGTCACCTAACTCCACAGTGTGTTTAGCTAGGCGTTCAGAATGTTACGTTTGGATATGGCATAGATATGCTCTCTGATACGTTCTCTTAGGGATCTGGTTGTCATGCCCACATAGAACTTCCTGCATACGTGGCACTCAGCTAAGTAAACCAAGTTGATAGACCTACAGCTCGCATGGTGCTTAAACATGTAGTTCCTGTGTGTTTCAGGATGTGTGTAGTTATTAGTATTGGCAACATATTTGCACTGGTTGCAAGATGAGCAAGCAAAAGTACCACATTGTGCCGTAGTACGCTCAGTGACATGAGGTTTATCATAACAAAGTAGCCTATTTAACGAAAGCATGTTTCTATAGGCTACTCGAGGTGTGCTATCAACTAAGGACCTGATATCATCATCTATCATAAGAAGATTCCAATGTTTATTGAAAATCTTCAAAATGTGTTTGTTCTTGTTAGTGTAGGGAATTAGAATCCTATTGGGATTCGCCTGGGTGTTCGTGTGAAATTTGAACACTGGGATTTGTGTCTTTTGATGATGGGTGCGGCATCATTGCCTCTCTTAGTGTCACACTCAGAGATGGCTTCATGTACAGAGTTCTTGTTGTAGCCCCTAGATATAAATTGGTTGGCTAAATCTGTTTTCTGTTGTTGGTATGCTATCTGTGTAGAAGTCAGTTTGGAAGCCCTCAAGGCTTGATTCTTAACAATATTTTTGTAGATGTGTTGGGGATGCATGCTTTCTCTATGTAGTAAGTTGTTCCTCCAGCAACTCTTCCTGAAAAGTTCAGTTTCAAAACCATAATTGTTCCTAGAGACACTCACATCTAGGAAGTCAATGCGGTCACTGGAGTAAGTATAGTCAAAACTCAAGAAATCAGTTGTGGCATTGAGATAGCTGATGAAATCAAAAAGGTGCTCAACTGTTCCTCCCCAAAGAAAGAACACATCATCTACAAACCTGTTGTAGAATATCAATGACTTGACAAATTCAGAATTTTCGTTAAACACAAACAACTGTTCCCAATGTGCCAAGACTAAATTAGCGTAAGCGTTGGCACAAGGAGTGCCCATCGCTACACATTTGACTTGTAGATGGTAGGTATTCCCATAACATAATACATTATTCTTGAGAATGATCTCAAGCAAAGACACACATCTGTCCACCATAAGAGGTGTGAGTTTATGTGTAAGAATAGCTCTAATGTACTCCATAGCATACCAACAACAGAAAACAGATTTAGCCAACCAATTTATATCTAGGGGCTACAACAAGAACTCTGTACATGAAGCCATCTCTGAGTGTGACACTAAGAGAGGCAATGATGCCGCACCCATCATCAAAAGACACAAATCCCAGTGTTCAAATTTCACACGAACACCCAGGCCGAATCCCAATAGGATTCTAATTCCCTACACTAACAAGAACAAACACATTTTGAAGATTTTCAATAAACATTGGAATCTTCTTATGATAGATGATGATATCAGGTCCTTAGTTGATAGCACACCTCGAGTAGCCTATAGAAACATGCTTCTAAATAGGCTACTTTGTTATGATAAACCTCATGTCACTGAGCGCATCACGGCACAATGTGGTACTTTTGCTTGCTCATCTTGCAACCAGTGCAAATATGTTGCCAATACTAATAACTACACACATCCTGAAACACACAGGAACTACATGTTTAAGCACCATGCGAGCTGTAGGTATATCAACTTGGTTTACTTAGCTGAGTGCCAAGTATGCAGGAAGTTCTATGTGGGCATGACAACCAGATCCCTAAGAGAACGTATCAGAGAGCATATCTATGCCATATCCAAACGTAACATTCTGAACGCCTAGCTAAACACACTGTGGAGTTAGGTGACGATCACACATTCAAATTCCAGGTTCTTGAATTGGTGCATACTGATGGGAGATTAGGTAACATAAGGAACAGAATTGAAGAAAGGGAAGGCAAGTGGATTGTCAAATTACAAGCCCATAAGTTTGGGCTTAATGAGAGGCTCACTCTTAAGCCTTTCTTAGCTTCAAGGCCACTGAAGCATTAATGTCTACACATACATTTATGTAAAATATATTCTCTGCTCTAGACAATGTTTTAACTCAGAATGCATTTTATATTTTATATTTTATGTTTGTATGTCTGTTTCTTTAAATTTTAACTTCCAATTACTAATGACATCATAACAATTAATGCTTTATAAGAGGAAAGTTTCAGCATTTTCTTTGTCTGATGAAGCGTTAGTAACAACGCAAAGCGCTACAACTTGCTATCTCCTGCAGTTTTATCTTTTGTAATAAACGAGGATTTTAAATACAAAGAAGACCTTTGGATTTACTTGTTATTTTACTTTTGACTTCAGCTCATGGTGCACTCATTGCCTTTTTTTCCTGCTGATTTGTTGTTTCTGAGGAGAGTGCTTTACCTGGCAGTGTGTTTCCTTTTGTTTTATACTGCTTTACTTGTACAACACTGCTTGGACATGGCTGCCAAATCCAACTCACCTTTATCCAACCAAGTAGCTGATAGACTGTTTGATTTGGATGGACTAGTTGATTTTAACATCAACCCATTACTCAAACTGACTACCTCTGACTTAAATGCTTCAGGAGATGATGCACACTCGTTTAAGAGTAATATGGAAATTACTATGATAACAAGGAACTTGGAGAACAAGCTCCACAAACTGCGCACTATACAGTGGCAGAAACTTCACATGGAAGCATGCCTAAAGTTTAAATTGGTGCCATGAGGTCTAAGAGTCCTTAAAATGCCGACCTTCGGCGATTCACAACCAAGTCTTTTGGCTAAGTGGCAAAAATGTAATATTGACACTAGCTTCTCCTATTTGCTTATTCTGATTGAGCATTATGATATTTCTATCACTGAACTGAAAATGACATTCTAACTATCTACACAGAGTTGGTTGGCTTATTAAGCGTTGAGCAATCTAACACTGTACTCGAGGATTTGAAGAATATGTTAACTTCTCTTGACATCAAATGCTTGCGTGACAAAAAACGCAAGCTGCAAAGGGATTTTCTTGACTTCAGTAAGTCACAAGTTTTCTCTTGGCCCAAGGAGAATAGTGATATGAGATCCAACAATGCATATAAATCTTTGAATAATACGCGCAAACCCTCTGTTGCCAACAATGATCAACGTGTCACACGCTCAACCACTCCCATTTCGTTGACGTCACGAGATGAACCATCAAATATGGATCCCACAGTGGCCGCTACAACGGAAGTACTCATCAACGCTACTGAGGAGCCTGACAAGACAACTACACCACGTTCTCATGTCGTAACAACACAGGCACAAGTACACATAGATTCCGTTTCAGACATAGTACCTCACTCTGAGAAGGCTGATTCTGTGAGACCGAAGTGAGCGAAATGCGCAACAAACAGCTGTGCATTGATTCCTTTGTAATTCCAGCAGAGGACGAGCTGTTCGCATTAGGAGGGGGTCTCCCTTCTTTTCCCTTACCCTATCGACCACAGGAAAAGAGAACTTGGTCCCGTCCATGCAAACAAACAAAAGGAAGTTCACGGAAGACAACACGCTTTGCAAAAAGGTATGGCGACGAAAAAGTAAATACTCATGTTTTACTTCCTGAGGCTTTGAACTCAGACAATTTAGTAGTAAACATATCCCAACATGATTTGAATGTATTCAACTATCGGTTCTTAACAAGGGGCTAGGTTTCATTCCTTCACACAGTAATGATATCACTGACATCATAGTGGATGTCAAGATGTTTACAAGAACTTTAACTCTCAAACTGTTATATGGTAAGCAGGATCAGCAGTCTGCTAACAATCATACTTTATTCAGGAAGCCATCCACGTTTGTTCCACAGCAACATCCACTTTTGGATGCTTTTGAACAAGCTGTGGAAAATGACTTGTTTAAACTCTACAATGACAATAAAGTCAAATCTAACTTTGTCAATCTATCATATGATGAAAAACAAGCTTTGGACAATTTGAGATGTAATGAAGCTATCACCATTAGACAAGCAGATAAAGGTGGTGCTATCGTTATTATGGATAGTTCTATATATTATGAGAAAATGAATGCTATGTTGTCTGACTGTGAGACTTATTTACCTTTACCTAGGTACAGTTTGAATAATCTTAAGAATGTTCATGCTATGTTGTATGATTTGATGTTAACTAATATAGTTGATAATGATTTATATTCATATTTATTAGTTGATAAACCTCTGATACCATCTTTTAGGGGCCTACCCAAAATACACAAGAACGCTACAGATCCACCATTACGTCCAATAGTTTCTAGTCGAGGCTGGCTCACAGAGCCCCTCTCGATATATCTTGACAAGATATTGAAACCCATTGTCTTAGAAGTTAAGCACATTCTGAAAGATACCACTAACTTCTTGGAGAATCTAGCAGATTTTGATCAGTCTTTTTCTCCTTATGACAAGTGTATACTAGTAACCTTAGATGTTAAATCTTTGTTTACTTCAATTCCTAATGACATTGGCTTGGAGTACATTAGAGCTATTCTTACACATAACAAACTCACACCTCTTATGGTGGACAGATGTGTGTCTTTGCTTGAGATCATTCTCAAGAATAATGTATTATGTTATGGGAATACCTACCATCTACAAGTCAAAGGTGTAGCGATGGGCACTCCTTGTGCTAACGCTTACGCTAATTTAGTCTTGGCACATTGGGAACAGTTGTTTGTGTTTAACGAAAATTCTGAATTTGTCAAGTCATTGATATTCTACAACAGGTTTGTAGATGATGTGTTCTTTCTTTGGGAGGAACAGTTGAGCACCTTTTGATTTCATCAGCTATCTCAATGCCACAACTGATTTCTTGAGTTTTGACTATACTTACTCCAGTGACCGCATTGACTTCCTAGATGTGAGTGTCTCTAGGAACAATTATGGTTTTGAAACTGAACTTTTCAGGAAGAGTTGCTGGAGGAACAACTTACTACATAGAGAAAGCATGCATCCCCAACACATCTACAAAAATATTGTTAAGAATCAAGCCTTGAGGGCTTCCAAACTGACTTCTACACAGATAGCATACCAACAACAGAAAACAGATTTAGCCAACCAATTTATATCTAGGGGCTACAACAAGAACTCTGTACATGAAGCCATCTCTGAGTGTGACACTAAGAGAGGCAATGATGCCGCACCCATCATCAAAAGACACAAATCCCAGTGTTCAAATTTCACACGAACACCCAGGCCGAATCCCAATAGGATTCTAATTCCCTACACTAACAAGAACAAACACATTTTGAAGATTTTCAATAAACATTGGAATCTTCTTATGATAGATGATGATATCAGGTCCTTAGTTGATAGCACACCTCGAGTAGCCTATAGAAACATGCTTTCGTTAAATAGGCTACTTTATGATAAACCTCATGTCACTGAGCGTACTACGGCACAGTGTGGTACTTTTGCTTGCTTATCTTGCAACCAGTGCAAATATGTTGCCAATACTAATAACTACACACATCCTGAAACACACAGGAACTACATGTTTAAGCACCATGCGAGCTGTAGGTCTATCAACTTGGTTTACTTAGCTGAGTGCCAAGTATGCAGGAAGTTCTATGTGGGCATGACAACCAGATCTCTAAGAGAACGTATCAGAGAGCATATCTATGCCATATCCAAACGTAACATTCTGAATGCCCTAGCTAAACACACTGTGGAGTTAGGTGACGATCACACATTCAAATTCCAGGTTCTTGAATTGGTGCATACTGATGGGAGATTAGGTAACATAAGGAACAGAATTGAAGAAAGGGAAGGCAAGTGGATTGTCAAATTACAAGCCCATAAGTTTGGGCTTAATGAGAGGCTCACTCTTAAGCCTTTCTTAGCTTCAAGGCCACTGAAGCATTAATGTCTACACATACATTTATGTAAAATATATTCTCTGCTCTAGATAATGTTTTAACTCAGAATGCATTTTATATTTTATATTTTATGTTTGTATGTCTGTTTCTTTAAATTTTAACTTCCAATTACTAATGACATCATAACAATTAATGCTTTATAAGAGGAAAGTTTCAGCATTTTCTTTGTCTGATGAAGCGTTGGGTAACAACGCAAAAGCGCTTACAACTTGCTATCTCCTGCAGTTTTATCTTTTGTAATAAACGAGGATTTTAAATACAAAGACGACCTTTTGGATTTACTTGTTATTTTACTTTTGACTTCAGCTCATGGTGCACTCATTGCCTTTTTTTCCTGCTGATATATATATATATATATATATATATATATATATATATATATATACACACACACACACACACACACACACACACGTTCGAATGGGTGTGCCTTCGTTGAAGGTTGGGCGTTGGGCTGGCACCTCTGCACCATAAAAATTGACTGCCAATCATTAGCGGACAGGAGTTCCGCTGTATCCCCATCTGAGAATATATATATATATATATATATATATATATATATATATATATATATATATATATATATATATATATACACCTCTCTCTCTCTATATATATATATATATATATATATATATATATATATATATATATATATATATATATATATATATATATATATATACACTCAGTTCTTATATAATATGTACTGGCTGTTTGCAGAGATGCACTGTCTCTTATCCTCTGCCTCCCACTGATGGAGCAGGTCAGGCCATTGCCTCTGCAGATTATATCAATGCCGTCACTGTTTGTTATAGAGAGTGATGCCACTGGTATCAAGAATCACCCCTCCAAGTTAGTGCCAGATATCCACTTTGTATAATGGCCAAGCAAGGGCTCCTGATAGTTCCTGTGCAGCAGATGCAAAAAATATCACTAATGCACAGTCTTAATACCGTGTGCTTTGCATTTTCCATGTGCGAGCATGGTAGTATTGCCTATTTGTGACCGTGCAACACATTATAGCAGTGATTCAGAAATGATCAAAGTTCCCTCATCATAATCACTGCACTACAAGGCCTGTTTTAGCATAACGAAAAGCATGGTCACCATATTGCAGAATACAGCATTAAGATGAGCATTTCAGGAATAGGAATTTAGTGGAGAAGACTTTGTACCGCAATATAGGCATACTGAAAAAGGAGAAAGTACCTGTCAGTGTACTTCTGCACTGCACAGAACATTGCACAGACTGTCCACAGTGTACGGCAACGTGAGGGACAGGTAGGAAACAGATTCAGATGACATAGCTCAGTCATGACAGATAAAGGATCAACTGGGGAGTTCGCCGTGAAAGAAAACATATGACAAGAGCATGACTAGTGAAATATCCATCAGGGAGGGGCTAACCATGACAGAGAGCATAGCATAAGGGTATGACAGGTGAATGCCCAACTTTGGATGGGGGGTTGTTTATCAGGACAGAATATAGCACAAGGGTATAACTGGTGAACGTCTGTTGGGGGTGTCTTACCATATCAGAGAGTATAGCATGTAATTATTTTATGGGTTTGCCACACTATGGCCTATGTGCACAAACATGCATTGGGGGAAAAGAATGACCCCTGTATATACGCCAAGGCATGGCTATGTATAGAGAGGGAGGAGAGAGAGGCTCAGGATTTATTGGAAGAAGATGGGTAATGACAGCATGCCTATTGTGTCTGTATGGAACAGAGTAGGAATAGTTACAGCACAATAGCAAACAGCTGTGTGGCTTCTCAATGGAGGGATGGGGCAGCACTTGGTTTTAGGGGCTAGGCAAGGATAATAATACACACACACACTGACTGACGTGTAACCTACAGTTGAACAAGGCTTGTTATGGGCACAAGAGAATGGCAACAGCTGGAAAAGTTCACCACCTATGAGACTGAGGTGTTACTGCAGGTTGTACACGCACAAGGCTTGCATATCCAGGAAAGTAGTAAAACCAGTAAGTCTTTCTGGGACCAGCTGTGGTAGGGAGTGGGGGGGTAAGGCATCAGTGCTGTGGAAGGCCATAACAGGACACTAGTGCAGGTGTTTTGCAGAGCCAGTTTTATGATCTGTGGATCACTGATGTCATCTGAATGCCAAGGAACAAGACATCATCAGTAACATGTCCACTGAAGGAAGTGGCCTGCAACGCACAAGAATCACACAGAGGTGGAAGTGTTCCTGGTAACCCTATCTCTGTGGCAGGTGAATGAGCCCTCATACCAGGTAGTGACTTGGATGGGGGAATTTGGTTGTTCACATGTGCCTGAATGTCTGTTGGGCATACACCAGGTTAGTAATAGGTAAAGTTCAATATGTACACTGACCTGCATGTGAGAAGGGGTTATACAGCAGAATATCAATGCATATCTGTTCTCCGGGTACATCAGGAGTGCAGCTGTAACAACACAACTTGCCCCCCAAAGTATTTAAGTACCCATATGCTATTTACATAATTGGACTGCAGCAGTACATGTGCTACAGCTTGGTGAAAGTGAGGCATATGTCCCAGCAGTGACACAGGTATATTATCTTTATGCTGTCACTGGTTCTACCAGCAGAGAGAGTACAGCACAAAAGGGAAGCCCATCTGATCAGCAGGTCACATGTGAGTAACAGTGATAGCAACTTGCGCATAATGACACTGTCAGCAATACTGACATTACAGGACAGACACACTCAGATATACTCTACATATGATGTGATGATGGCAGAGCAGGCCAAACCACCAGCATCACCTGTGTTTAGCACTGGATATCTGCTCCATGTGAGCCCCACCCAACAGGAGTCACCACCACATATGGTGTTAATCAGCCGCACTGCCTCTGATGTGCATGCAGCCACCGTAGGGAAGAGGTACATTGATTGCCATTGCTGCTTGGACTCTAGGTCTTTCCTCTGACCTGTATACTACACTTGGCATCAATTATCAAATATGTAGGTCAGTGAGCTAGGCACAAACAAAGCCACTACACACCCTATGATAGAGATGTGTGCATGCTGTGTAGCCTTTGTGAAGAAGTGCAACAGTTGCACAGACTGCATATGATCTGCAGCATATGCAGAGTGATGTGGCTTTTAAGGGCTTGGAGTTGGCCAATATGGCATCTAATGGTGTATCTGAGGCATTTGACAAATACCCTTCATTGCATCTCTGCAGGTGATGCTGACCATGACTGCGGAATGTTTCAGATGCATGGTGGACAGTCACAGGTCAGGGTAATGCAGCTGGCACACACTATTTTGGAGACTGCATCAGTGTTCCCTTTGGCCACGACAGCCACCACACCTGGGCATGGCTAGACTTATGATTGTGGCTGATGTTCTTGTGGCTCCAGCCCAGGATGCTTCATTTAGCTTACCACTTTGGTTCCTGCAGTTCCACACTGTCCCTTTCCCCTGTTGGCCATCAGAGTACCACGCTTTGCCCTAACCATCGTCTGATTCATAGACACCATACATCTGTGGGCAGGTTTCAGGCAGTACTGCAATGTTCAAATGTAGCTATTTCCATACTACCACATTATGTAACATGGCAGACACCACAGATAAATTGCTGCAGGTGTGAGTTGCATTCTGCATTGTAATACTGGATATGTTCAGGCAGTGGAAGCATCCCTTCAGGTGTCCGTAAACATATTTGACAATATTCCTTGTCTGCAAACACATGGTATTATACTTTGTCAGAGCCATGGTCTGGAGGTTTTGGGTAAGGTGAGAGCCAGTTGTAAAGCATATCCAGCAATTCATGCAGCATATAGCAGTGGACACTGTTATATCTGTTCTCCAGCTGCTGTCTTCTTAAATGGGAAGCATGTGTCTTGGTCTGTGTACCTGATAATGAGTGCATCTGTCAACTAGATGACCATGTGGGAAATCGCCCCACATGGCACTCGTGGAAAGATCGCATGTGCCAGACGTGGGAGTCATGAGAACTACATGAGTGTACACAAACACCATAATGCCCTGTACGTTGCAAACAACCTGACATTTGATAGTTAGTAGTCCTTCCAGTGGGTGTGTGAAACAGGTAGAGAAGGAGGTGCCTTGATTGTGGAGTGCAGTCATTGACTTTTAACCTCAGCGTGACAGGCTGTGCTGCAAAATGCCTACTTTGTGATGGTTCTCACCTCTACTGTCCTTCTTGTAACTATGTTTAATTTTAGAAACCTTCATTCCCACTGGGATAGGCAGTCCACCCCCCCCCCAATTCTGTGTGTGGGCAGCACATGTCTACTAACTCAGTGTTTACATGGTAGCAGTCAACAGTGTCCCAGTTGTGGAGATAATGGTATGTTAGCTGCTGGCAGACCCTTGTGTGACGGAGAGGGATGACATTTAGCAGAGCAGGCACTGGCTGCCAGAGTGGTCAGTAGCACTTGCTGTTCAGTTAAGACTGCTGTTATTTCTGGTATAATAGTTCAAGTGAAGCTCCTGTACACAGACAAACTGGATTTATACATCTTTGTATAGGTGCTGTATGTTTGATGCCATTTGCATATGCAGCAAGTCTCATTAGCATGATGCCATATATTTGGATGCCATCATGTAGTCATTTGTATATCATGAGTACTTGTAGTTCTACTGTAGAGTGATTGCACAAGTCTTTAAATTATTCCTTCTCTGCTTTTCACCTCTCATCATGGTATTTGTGTAATGCTGTGCACTAAATGTTTCTTTATAGCCCCCTCCCCCCACTATGTAGCCCTGATAAGTAAAAGTATTTACAGTTAAAATAGTCTATAGACCAATAAGAAAAATAAAAAGTATGTACATTATTTGCACGAGTTATAGGTTAGGGAGATAAGTAAAGTAGTTAGAATAATTACATCATTTAATGAACTACTCAGCCCTGGACGATATGTAAGTAATGTCTTTCGGCTTTTCCTGGTTAGGGGTCGCCACAGCGGAACTCCAGTTCGCTAATGATTGGCAGTGGATTTTTTACGGTGCTGAGTTGCCAGCCCGATGCCCAACCTTCAAAGAAGGCACACCCATTCACACACGCACCTACCTGCATGTCTTATACATCACTCGACCACAGGGAGGACACGCAGACTCCACACAGAAGGCGCTCCAGCCGAGAATCAAACAGGAGAACCTCTTGGTGTGAGGCGACAACGCTAACCGCTGCACCACTGCGGCTTCCCCAGGAAGATATGTAAAAATGTTTATATTCATACAGGTTAACACAATTGGTAGCCCAGGAAAGTACATAAAAATATTTATACATGTTGACACATTATGCAGCCCAAGGAGAAAAGTAAAATTATTTGTAGCATTTACACAAGCTAACATACTGTTTAGACCAGGAAGATAAGTACAAAGTGTTTACGAAAGTTAAGGCCTTTCCATTATTATTTAAAATGAGAGTAGTATGTGAGTAGAGAGAGAGAGTGTTGTGGCATTTTGTGTTATTTAAGACTGCTTAAGGGAGAAGAGCATATGGCTGATTTTTGTAGGTAATCAGGGAACTTAAACCAACAGTGCTTATTACCTTACCAGTTTCTAATATTGTCAAGAAGTCTGCCATGCATAGTTAAGAAATACAGGCAGATGTGAGAAAAGAGGAAATAGCTTAGCTAGGACTTTAACCTAGGCTGGCCACTAGGCAACTGAGACAGCTGAGATTGGGGGTATCCCTGAATTTGTTGCTTTAATTCACAAACCATTGGCCACACATCGTCCTAATGGACCTACAGTTGATTCATGGCAACATACCATAACAGAAGATGGTTGAGTAGGATTATGGTTCACTCCTGCCATTTTGAAGCTTGCCTGATTTATTATCATTCCAGCTGCCTTGTCCATTTATGGAACTCTTGCGTTTTTTTTTTTGCACTGCTGTCTCTCTCACTTTCTCTTCACCTAGAGCTTTTAGCTCTTCCAACACTATCAAAACACTGAAAGAGGATTTGGGGTTGACTGTACGGTGATGATAGCAATGAACAAAGGTTTTTGAACCATACTCCTAAATCTCTTTGCTCAAGAATGTTGGACAAAACCAAAACATAATGGGAGAACAGCAACCCAAAATTGGGTAGAATTTTTAAATATTACTCTAACTCATTTAAAAGGTGGTGGTGCTGCGGTAGCTTTGTTGCCTCAGTTAGACGTTGCCCGTTAGATTCGCAGAGCGTCTTCTGTATGGCGACATGCGTGAATGGGCGTTCCTTCTTTGAAGGTTGTGCGTTAGGCCCGGCAAGCCAGCACGTAAAAATCTACTGCCAATCATTAGCGGACTGGAGTTCCGCTGTGGTGACCCCTAACCGGGAAAAGCCGAAAGACTGCACTCTAACTTATTTAAAAAGTTAATAGAACAGTGGGGTTTGCATCCCATCTGCATGTATTTTCTGAACAGTAAAAAGTACAAAACTGTAATGTCTGGCATCACTGACTGACTGTAATCCTCTGTGATTAATCAGAAAATAAAAATAAATAATTTACAAATATGAACGATGGTGAAACTATCAGGTAAAAATCAGGGAGTTGAGAAGTATGATTGAAACCACTTAAGCTGACTGCCGAAAACTTTTCTGGGAATGTTTTCTACCTGATACTTCATTAACCATTCACTGAAATTTTCATGAACATTTTGCAGTTATAATTTTCAGATAATTTTGCTTGCTTTTCCATGTTAATTATTTTGACTTTAAATAAACATACTTGCGTTTCAGGGTCATATAAAACAGTAAAGTACAGATTCTGCTGGAGATAAAGCAGGGCTTGTTGCAATGGAATGTTAGGTGAACTCATTTGTGTTTCTTTGCAGTACAGTACCAATTATCAGATCTCATTTCATATAGCAATAATACTTTAAATCTTGCTGTGGTGGTGAAATTTTGTCAAGATAAACAATATACTTTATTTTGTTGCAGGAGTTCCTGTGTTGCACCTGATTCCTTTACCTTTTCCACGAGTTTGGCACAAAATGGAAGACCATGAGGAAAACTTGCATCCTCCAACAGTTGAAAACCTTTGTAAAATATTGGCAGTATTCCTGTCTGAATATCTTCACTTGACTTAACCTGTATAAAGACCCACAAAAATTTGTTTTTCAGTAAGCCATTGAATCAAAGGAGCAGTGCAAAATCTGTGATGTATTGTAAAAGGTAATGAGGCATAGATACCAGAAAAGCTGCTGAAAAGTACAGTGGATATAAAAAGTGTACACACCCCTGTTAGTGCCAGGTTTTTGTAATATTAAAAATGAGACCGCAATAAATCATTTCAGAACTTTTCCCACCTTTAATGTGACCTATAACCTGTACAATTCAACTGAAAAAAAAATCTGTTAGGGGAAAAAGTATAAAAAATAAAAAACTTACAGTAAGCTGGTTGCACAAGTGTGCACACCCTTAAACTAATACTTTGTTGATGCACCTTTTGATTTAATTGCAACATTCAGTCTTCTTGGGTAGGAGTCTATCAGCATGGCACATCTTGACTTGGCAATATTTGCCCACTCTTCCTTGCAAAAGCGCTCCACATCTGTCAGATTGTGAGGGCATCTCTTGTGCACTGCACTCTTCAGGTCACCACACAGATTTTTTATTGGATTTAGTTCTGGGCCATTCCAAAACTTTAATTTTCTTCTGGTGAAGCCATTATTTTGTTGATTTGGATGTATGCTTTGGGTCATTTTCATGTTGAAAGGTGACATTCCTCTTCATCTTCAGCTTTCTAGCAGACGCCTGAAGGTTTTGGGCCAAAAGTGACTGGTATTTGGAACTATACGTAATTCCCTCCACCTTGATTAAAGCCTCAGTTCCATCTGAAGAAAAGTAACCCCAAAGCATTATACTGCCACCACCATGCTTCACCATGAGGATGGTGTTCTTTTGGTGATGTTGTTGTTGCGCCAAATTTATCTTTTGGAATTGTGGCCAAAAAGTTCAACCTTGGTCCTACTAGGACAGCTGAACTTTATTTGGTGTTAATCGGAGTCTCTTTAATTGATGGTAGGTGTGTACCCAAGAAGGCTGAATGTTGTAATTAAATCAAAAGGTGCTTCAACAAAGTATTAGTTTAAGGGTGTGCACACTTATGCAATCGGCTTATTGTACGTTATTTTTTTTATATTTTCCCCTAACAGATTTCCCCTAATTGAATTGTACAGGTTATAGGTCACATTAACGGTGGGAAAAGTTTTAAGATGATTTATTGTGGTTTCATAAAAAAAAAAAAGGCATTTTAACAGGGGTGTGTACACTTTTTATATCCACTGTATCTGGATCTTAGAACAGACTACTTTTTAAAGCTGTTTTATTACTGTGTGGGAGTTGCACACTGTAGTGACCTCTTGAAAGAAGTAATACATGTTGATCATGAAGTGAAATCAGTTATTTGATATCACAGGCTTTTTTTTTTTTTTTTGACAAGACATTTACATTCGTATTAAGAAAATGTTCACTTGGATGGTATCATAGGTGCTAATCTGACAGAAGAAAAGCTTAGACTATGATGTCATTTGTTTGGTATGTGTTTGCCATCTTGCACACTGTATTCAAGAGCATCTCGTACAGAAGATACGATGCTCACCTTATCTGAGCTGGGTAAGATTATGCATGTACTGTGTATTCATGTCCTCATAACTGCACTTTTTCAGCTGTATTGTTATAATTGCTAGCTAGGTCTAAAGTTTTAACCTGTTCTTGCAGTTGGTGGCTTGGGCCAGTTTTATTCCACTGCAACTTTTCCAGCCTGTTTCACTATTCCTAGGACTATTACATATCCCAAATGGTAAGATTTTGCCATGTCTGTCTTGCATTTGGTTGGGTTAGCAGTAATCCATGCCAACAAAAGGAGTTTAAAACATTTTATTTATTTTATTTATTGAACATTTGTTAACCGGGAAAATCTGACTTGGAACAAAGCCAATTTTTAGTGGAGGCCTGGGGAGAAAGGCTCCAGATGCATATCTTTGTAACGTGGGAGGAAACCGTAGGAAACCCACATGAACGCAGGGAGGACGTGCAGACTCCACGCAGAAGACACCCCAGCCGAGAATCGAACTGGAGAAACTCTTGCTGTGAGGTGACAATGCTACCACTGCACCACTGTACCACAGTTTTGAACTTTGTTAGATTGCTTTCCACAGACTTTGGAAAATATTACTACGTCATTCTGGTAGGCTGCACCATATCTGGTACAAGTCCTGAGAATTTTGGCCATTAGCCTGCGGCATGTTGCTGGTGCTCTGCAGAGAACAAAAGGCTGAGATCTGTAATGGAAGAGTTCATCTGGTGTGGAAAATGCAAGTGTTCATCATTGTAATTTCTTCTGCAGTTGCCTTAGCTATATGTGGGTTATATCTTGCATAGGATGTAACAGTCCGAGAGCTTCCAAAGCTTCCGGGCACATTCCACACCCCATACTGTTAGCTGACTAAAAAGTCAGGCTTGGGTACCAAGCTTTCCTGCTGCTGAAAAGAGCTGTGGGCTTTCACAGATTGATGGTTAGCTAACACTGTTTCATTGCTGAGCAGATAAGTTCTCTTTAGGTGAAAAAAACTTTCCACATTACTTTTTTATTTGAGAAAACTAACTTTTTCTTATAGAAGTGCTTTTAAGCCAGAAAAAAAGTGTTTTTTGTGGACTGTCTCATGAATTTTAAGTACATTTAAATGGGAATGCACGTTTTACTCTTGTGGTAACAAGTTGTTTTAAACTACAAATCTGATAATCTTCTTTCTATTCATCACTGATGGGTTCAGTTCCGAGCCCTCAGAACCCAGTCGGCCTTTCTACCAAAGTCACGCCAGCCAAAAACTATCAAGCTAAGTCTCTGCCCAGAATGCCCTTCTCCCTGTTACCCCAGATCTCGTTTGCCACATAGCCGTAAAGCTGCGTTTCAGCTGAGCTCTCAGCTAAGTGAAACCTTTTTGATGTTTGTGTGAAAAATTTTGGATATCTTCATATTTTATTAAGCAATTAGTTTTCCCTAGTGTCTTTTCTTCTGTCTGACCTTGGTTTTTCCTCTCTACCCGTAGTTACCATTGGCACAATTTCAAGTACCGTTATTGGTACGGCCTTCCTCCCTTACCCTTGTATTTCTTCACTACCATAGTTGGCATTGTTTAACCTATTAGCTGCCTTTTATTCAGGTGTTTCCTTTTTTTTCTCTGTCATATCAGTGTATTGTTATATTTGTGACCTTTTCGAATGGAGTTGACTTTGATTATAGTTGGATTTTACAGTTGGCCTGTGGTATTTTTTTCTCTATCAAGATGTCTGATGAGAAGGGTATTTCAGATTTTTAAGCATTGTACTTCATGTAAGGGCAAGTTACCCAAGTGATTTTCATGATGGCTGTGTATACTGTTTGGGAGTGTCCCACCTTCAGGTGCTACCTCCATGTGACATTTGTCAGAGTTTCAGTCAATGCACTCTTAATGAGTGCAAAAATACCCTCATTCTGAAAGGGTTATTCATGTCTCCTTTCTCAGAGGCTATTTATGCGGTGGAGGTCCCAACCCCTCCTTCTAAGGACAGAGACCCCACTCTGTTCCTTCACCATCAGGTGATCAGAGCAAGCCTGGGAAACCAAAGGTCCCAAAGTTATCTTCGGAGCATAAATCAGCCCCCTCGGCTCAGTCTTCTGCTTCGACCATCTCAAAACCATCTATACCATTGCCCATTTCGGCACCTGTCCTACCTTCGGTACCAATCATAGACCTTACTACGCCTGTTTCGACTTTGGCAGCTGTGGCCACTTCGGCTCAGGGCACACCTTCAGCTATGTCATTAGTTTCCATTTTGGAACCGACTGTTTCAGCTCAGCGTGCCACTTCGGCACCGAGCGTTGTACTGACCTCACTGGATTTGACCTCTATACTTCTGGTCTCGAAACTAGACACTTCGGTGCCGGCAGACCTTGCACCACTAACCCGATACTCCCCCGCCGTAGATCCATTTCTGGGCCAAGCGTATAGCCCCTTCATCGAACATCCTGACTCCCCGTCCAGAGTATCCACCAGGAGCCTTTTTGAACATGATGTGGTGCATCATGTAGACCAGCTGCTGTTAGCCAGGAAGATTCCCTCACTTTCTAAGACCCATCTCACCTGCAGGACTTGGGTTGCCTTCTTGACTAACTCCATCTTACACTCCTCCTTTGACCATCTTTGTTCCGAAGCCTTCTGCTCTGACAACTTTATTGGAACCAGTCACCTCGGCGCCTACAGTGCATCTCACGCCGGCTCAGAGTTTGTCCCTTTGGTTTTCAGTTCCCGCTGAACCAGTCCTTCCTCAATCTGGGGATTGGGGGGATGGGTGTGTCGGCCCGGGGTGCAGAGCCACCTCTCTCCTTGGTTCCATTCTCTTAGCTGATAGCTGTGTCCACGTGGGGCCGGGTTCATCGGAGTGAGGGTGTGACCCCGGTCCAGAGGTTCTTTCTTGGTTACGGGCTCCCATCCCTCTTCGGGAGACCCTGCCTTCCGCGTGATGGAGAGGGCCCTTTGCTTCTGGCAGTACTCTGTTGTTGAAACACCAGTTTTCATCTCCTGAGCTACAGCTGTCACAGACCACCCCCCTGGGACACTGGTACCTGCTCTTCCGAGTCCTCCTTAGAGACCCCCACTGAGAAGCCCCCTTGGAAGAAGACGTGCAAGAGGAAGCACATGGACTCACCCGCCAGAGGAGTCCTTAATCTGGAAAGACAGATTACGATGATGGTGAAGGGGTCCCCCACGGTCACCTCCTGATGATGTCACCTTCGGAGACATCCTGGAAATGTTAAAGCAGAGGGGTGACTGGAAGCCCTCCATCCCTTTGTCTGAGGAGTTCCTGTGTTCCCCTGCAGTATTTTTGAGCCCAGCCTTCTACCTCCTCTTGGCTTGACCCACACAGGCCCCGACGAGCTCTCGTAGCAGTGCGCTTGGAAGTTAAAGTTCAGCCATTGAGGGTGATCCCTCGGAGATCAGGCGAAAATTCTTTTCCCTCCTGGAGAATGAACCCAAAGCATTGGTCCAAAGGATTAACAGTTGATGTTGTGGTGGTGGCGGCCATTTAAAAGGACTTGGCTGGAGGAAAGTCCCTCTGTCTACCGCCATACAAGGAGTCTTGATCGGTGGACAGATTGGGAAGTGTGTTTTGTATTAGGGACCTTTACATAACGGTCCCTGAAATTATTTGGCACATTTTACGAGGTTCCAGAGGGACTTAGATATCCGAAATCTCTATAGGCGCTTGCAGGTGACAAAGTTTACATCCGAGCAAGGTCAGGGACAAAGTGGCCTCACAGCTTCTGCAACCCTGGAAGCTTAATATCCAAGTGCGGTCCATGAGATTGCTGCTTCACATGTAACCTGGGGCATTAGCTAGAGCAAGCGGGTCTCATGGTGGTGAGTCGCCATGTCGCTGGATGACGCATTTTGTGACTCACGGACCCCTTCAAGTCTTCCTTTCTGAATGCTCCCGTCAAGCTTCAATCCCTTTTTGGCTCCCAAAGTGGAATGATATATGCTAGCCAGGTGCAAGCACGATGGAAAGACCTGTATCTGCCATAGGCCTCACGGTTTCCAACCCTCAATGTACCTTCTCCAAGAATAGAGGATGGAAAGATGTGGCATAAGAAATCTCAAGGTCCCTTCTGTGCCGACGTGGTGATACTCCCAGAAGGCAGAGAGGGGGTAACAGGTTTCGAAAGATGCCCCAGTAGAGGCAGGAGTCCTTATAATCAGGGCTGGTGGGATTCCTTCTCTGGACAGCTCTTATCCAGCGCCTCCCTGTGGAGCAGCCCAAGTGCTTACCTCTGAAGCAGTCGGGGTTGTTCTCTCTCTGCGTTCAAGCTACCTGGCAAATCCATCACCACCTCAATCGTTGGGTGCAGTGTGTGTTATCACCAGAGGTGCCGGGCACTTCCTTTTTCTTGTCAGCTAGCAATTTCCCAAGAAGACTTCTGACGTTCCACTCAAAGGGAAGTGAAAGCAGCTTCAGAGATTATAAAAGCTGTCCTCAAAAAAGAGTCATCCAACCAGTCCCACCAGACCAGTGCGCGGATCTGGGTTTTACTTTATTCTTCTTGGTGCCAAAAAGACAGGGACTGAGACCTATTTTGGATCCTCAGCAGCTTAAACAAGTCTGGTCCCCAAACCAAATCTCCATTATGGTCATTGGGTACAGTCCATTCCTCCCTTTTTTAAGGGAAGGCAAATTCTGATGTGCTCTATAGGATCTCTCCGGATGTATATTACTGCACATCAAGATGGACAAATGCTCCAGGAGTCTTAACCCGCTCGCCCAGTCATTAGGGAGTCGGTCATTATCAATTTCAGTGCCCTGCTGTTTCGGTCTCTGCTTCAGCCCCTAGAGTGTTCCACCGAAATGCAATGGCAGTGGTGAACAGCTCACCTGAGGACCACAAAAAGAGTCCGGTATGCGTTTCATATCTGGATGACGAAAATCAGCCCTTCATACACTCTCGCAATTGAGCATCTTCTGATAACAGCACTACAGATTATACTCTCTCTGTACAAACCATTATTTGGGAATAACGATTTATCATTGGGAGAAATCAAGCGCATCGTCCCTACACAACAAAAGAGTTCATTGGAGCAGTGTTCAGTACTCAGTCCCAGTCTTAGTATCACTCCCCAATTCACAGACTCCACTCGATTGAGGCATCAACCTTGGGTGATACTCTTGACAAACAGTAGTTTCTGCAAGGGAAGTTCTTCGGCCCCAGGATTCTCATGGCAGCACTCAATCCCAATAGTGCCTCTAGCAAAAGTTACATCGTATTCTGCAATGTGGCTCTTTCTGTCAGTGGTTCCCCAAAATATCACCCCCCTCAGTTACTCAGATTACAGCACAACGCTAACTCCTGCAAACAGGACCTGCTTTGATGGATGAGCCAGACGTAGAATCCTTGGAGAGCGTCCATTTCAGTCTCCTCAAGCCTCACAAGCCATTGTGACCCACGGATGCTTCTGATCGGGTGGGGGGGCCATTTCCAAGGATTAAGACTGGCCTCAGGCACATGAGGTCCACCTGCATATCAGTGTTCTGGAAACCCTGAGAGCTGTGCTGTTAGCGTTGCAGGCCTTCGCATTTGGCTCTCCCTTCTAGATCGTAATTGGCAATTCATTTCAGACAATACATGCCCAGTGGTCTGGTGCAAGCAAGGAGGAAGCAAGTCCACACCCTATGTCTAGAAGCCATGAGAATTTGGCAGTGGGTGATATCTTCCAACCTCTTTCTATTAGCTCGTCTGAGACTTCCCTTCGTGGTCCCTGGAGTTCCCAGCTCTTCGCAGCGGGTTCTCTCGGACCTGCCTGGGAGGCGCGCATTCGAGGTGATGAAGAGTGTACTGGCCACTGGTATCAGTCAGCAGTCTGTTCCCGTGGCGCCTCCTGCTAGAGTACCTGTTGACATCTCTGGCACTTCTCTTGCTACAGGACCCAGAGATCCTCCGCCTCAGGTTTCCCATTGGGAATTTCCCCTCTGAGGATTCTCCTGATGTTTCGGGAGATCCTCCTAGGAAGAGGACTTGTAAGAGGAAGCATGTAGACTCCCCGAGTCTGTCACTTCAGATACTGACTTTGATGAGTCAGAGGGATCCCCTAGATCTCCCTCTGAGGATGTCTCCTTCTCAGACATCCTAGAACTTCTGAAACAGAGGGAAACTGGCCCACCAACAATCCCTCTGAGGATGAGTCAGTATACCTAGAGGCGCTTGGATCTCGGCCCTCCACCTCCTGGGTGTCTCCGCCTTCGACCCCTTATGCAGGTGATTGCACGAAGGCATGGGCAGCTCCTGACTCTGTAGAGCCAGTCCCTAGGAGGCCTTCAAAATTTATCACTGCCCCAGTGACAAACAATTCCTTACTAAGGGTGTCCCGCTGATGCCATGGTGGTGGCTGCGCCACCAAAAGGAACTTGCAGATCCTTTCCTGCCCGCCCATCCTCCTAATAAGGACTCTAGGACCATGGATAGGTACGGTAAGCGGATGTTTTCCTCAGCGACCTTTGCTATGCTCGCTGAATTACCTATGTCACTTCACCAGACTCCAGAGGGATATCCTGAAGAAGCTGTAGGAAGTAGTTCAGGATGCTACAGCTGCAGGGGCACAAGAAAGAATTGCATCTCAGCTAGGAACCCACAATTCCATTGCAAACTCCTCCATGCGGCTAATATCTTATGCTGCGGATGGAGAGTAGAGCCGCAGGCACAGGTGTGGCTCTTAGACGCCAAGCCTGGATGCGGCTATGTGATTTTGCGGATCCCTTTAAGGCGTCCTTCACAAATTCTCCCTTTGATGGGTCAGCTTTGTTTGGCCCTCAGGTGAAGGAAACCTTGACCAGGTGCGAGCAGGACGGCAAGACTCTTTCTGCTGTTGGAGTCCGTTTTCCACCCCTTCTAGGCCTTATCCCAAAGGACAGAAGGGTGGGAAGATGTGGTTCCGTAAATCCCAAGGAGTCACGCCGATTCACGTGGTCAGCTTTACCCCTAGAGGCAGAGGGGTAACAATAACAGACGCCGCCTAGAGGCAGAGGGGGTCCAAGAACCAGGGAAACAGGGAGCCTCTCTCTGATAAGCCCTTTCAGCATCCCTGAGGTGTTGCCCGGCTGTCCCTCCTGAGGCAGTCGGGAAGATTATCACTGTACCCAGAAGCCTGGCATTCCCTCACTCAAGACAGATGGGTACAGTCAATCATATCCAAGGGTTACATAATTCCTTTCGAGGAAAGTCCTTCCCTCAAGTTCCCTTCCAGATGTACCACCCGGTCTAAGGGAGATTGCAGAGTCAGAAATCGCAAAACTACTGCAAAAGAGCCATTCAGCCAGTTACAATAGACCATTCAGAGCCCGGAATCTACTCAAGGTTCTTTTTGGTCCCAAAAGACGGGAGACTGGAGACCAATATTGGATCTCAGCAGACTCAACAAGTCTGTCAGGAAGACAAGATTCGAATGGTCACTCTTCAGTCAATTCTGCCCTTCTTACAGAAGGACAACTGGATGTGCTCAATAGATCTTCAGGATGCGTACTATCACATCAAAATTCACAGATGCTCCAGGAGATTTCTCCGCTTCGGCTGGGGTCCAGTCATTTCCAGTTCAGAGCCCTGCCCTTGGTCTCACTACAGCCCCAGAGTGTTCACCAAATGCATGGCAGTGGTCACGGCTCACCTGAGACGCCAAGGATTCCAGGTGTTTCCGATCTCGACGACTGGCTCCTGTCAGCCACCACCAGGCATCAGCTTATACAAGCCAGGATTACACAATAGACCTTTGTTCTCATTTGGGCATCTCAATCAACTCTAAAAGTCATCCTTATCGCCCTGTCAGTCTATTACCTTCATAGGCTAAACTTAAACACTGTTAGGATGTCAGCTACCCTTACAGAACAAAGAGTTTCAGACATTCAGACTCATGTCAGGATCATTCTGGCCAGCAAGAAAATACAGGCCAGAATGGTTCTAAAGGTATTAGGTCTCATGGCTGCAGCCATTACTCTTCTTCCCCTGGCTCGATTCTACATGCGCCTTCTTCAGTGGATGCTGTTCACACAGTGGTCATACCAGCAACTTCCAATGCGCCCCCAGATTCTGGTGACACAGACATGCAAAGAGCATCTTGCTTGGTGGATCACATCGCCTCAGGTTCACCAAGGCAGGTGCTTTGTACCTCCGCCCCGATAGCCACTGTCACCACGGATGCCTCCCTGATCGGGTGGGGGTCATTATCAGGGCAGGATGGTTCATGGGACGTGGCAACCGTTCGCGTACCATCTGCACATAAATGTCCTGGAGATGAGAGCAGTGCTTTTAACGTTGCAAGCCCTCAACGACTTTCTTCCCGTAGGGACAATTGCAGTCCACACAGACAGCATGTCTGTAGTTTGGTGTATCAACAAACAGGGCGGAACCAAGTCCTACCCCTTGTGTCGAGAAGCGCTCAGACTTTGGCAATGGGCGATCTCCTCTCATCGGTTTCTGGTAGCAACGCATATCCCTGGGAAAACCAACATTATAGCGGACAGATTGAGCAGAGCTATCCTCATGCCTCACGAGTGGTCTCTCAAGCAATCTATAGCGGAAGAGATTTTTCTGGAATGGGGTCGCCCATGTTGCGATCTTTGCTACTCCCCAAAACAGCAAATGTCCAGACTTCTTCAGCCTCTTCCTCTATCAGGCCATCCCCAGAGAAACGCTCTGACCCAGGATTGGCCCCAGGGACTTCTTTATGCCTTCCCTCCATTTCCTCTGATCCCTCAGGTGATCCAGAAAGCTACCGCTTTGAGAGCCAAATTGATTCTCATTGCCCCTTACTGGCCTCGACAAGTTTGGTTCCTGCCTCCATCATCACCTTTTGGTGCAGCCGTGGCATCTGGACCCAGTGCCAGATCTTCTGATTCACCAATCGGGTCAGCTGCACTGGTCAATCCCTTCTCTCAACCTCACAGCATGGTTGCTCCACTTCCTTCCTTAGCCAGGCTTCCTTTGATCTCTAACCCTGTTAGAGACATCATAGTAGCTTCGCTAAAATCCTCTACCAGGAGGATTTACACAAGCAAATGGAAACGTTTCTCTTATTGGGCTAAGGCCCAAAATATTGATCCCTTTACTGCCCCTGTTCAGGCAGTTCTGGACTTCTTAGCAGAGATTTTTCATGCAGGCTCCTCTTCTTCCACAGTCAGAGTTCAATTGGCTGCTATTTCCAATTTTCATGTCGGGATAGCAGATCATAATATTATGTCCCATAGGCTCTGCAGGGCCTTCTTGAAAGGAATTTTCCTACTAAAACCTCCAATCAGGAATCCTCCTCCTCAGTGGGATCTAAATTTAGTGCTGACATCCTTGATTCTTTCCCCCCTTCGAGCCAGCTGTTTCTTGTTCCCTGAAATATCTTTCTTGGAAAACGTTATTTCTAGTGGCTATTACATCTGCCAGGAGGGTGTCTGAACTTCATGCTCTTCGGTTCGACCCTATTTGGTTTTTCACAAAGACAGAGTATCTTTGAGAACTAACCCAACCTTTTACCTAAGGTCGCTTCAAAGAACAATTTGAATCAATCCATTGATCTCCGGTATTTTTCCCTAACTATTCAGATAGAGCTGAACAAAAGCTACATTATCTTGATGTCCATCGTCAACTTAGATATTATTTGGACAGAACAAAAAATTTAGAAAATCTGATCAACTTTTGTTTCCTATGGATAATAAAAAGGCCTTCCTGTTTCTAAAGTGACTTTGTCCAGATGGCTTTCTTCGGTCATCTCTGAAATTTATACTAGGGGAAAACAGCTGTGCTCAAAACCTAAAGCACATTCAACTAGGAGCTTAGCTACTTCTACAGCTTTTCAAGCTAGACTTCCTTTGGACACTATTTGTGCAGCTGCCACTTGGGCCACTCCTCACACTTTTGTTTCCCATTACAAATTGGACTTGGCCTCCAGGCTCAGGGCCAGTTTTGGCTCTACAGTCCTCAAGAGTTTGTTCCATTGAGCCACCCAGGATAGAGGTGCTAGGGACGCGGTCCCATCAAGCAAGAATGAAGGCGAGATTGACAACTTAACATTAAGAAGTTATGTACCTACCATAACGTTCCATGTTAGTTGTCTTCTCTCGCCTTCTTGCGACCCTCCCTCCTTCCCCCTGGTCTGGACAGACCTTGTATAAGAAACTATTATGCTAAAGACCATTCAGACCTGGTCCTTTTTCCATCTGTAAGTTTCTTCTTCCTTTGGGAAGTATTTTATGCTTGGTGCTATTGCCCTTTGTCAACAAACGAGATCTGGGTACTTACCGCCTTGCATCATGGGATATGGGGCTGCCTCGAGCTGGTAAAAGTGACTCTCGAGCTTAGCAAGTGCCGAGTCGGAGCTGAGGGATCGGCTCCGAACCCATCAAGCAAGAAAGAAGGCGAGAGAAGACAACTAACATGGAACGTTATGGTAGGTACATAACTTCTTATTTTCATCCCCTGAGCTACAGCTGTCACAGACCACCCCCCTGGGACACTGGTACCTGCTCTTCCGAGTCCTCCTTAGAGACCCCCACTGAGAAGCCCCCTTGGAAGAAGACGTGCAAGAGGAAGCACATGGACTCACCCGAGGAGTCCTTAACTGAAGACAGATTACGATGATGGTGAAGGGGTCCCCCACGGTCACCTCCTGATGATGTCACCTTCGGAGACATCCTGGAAATGTTAAAGCAGAGGGGTGACTGGAAGCCCTCCATCCCTTTGTCTGAGGAGTCTGTGTTCCTGCAGGCTTTTTGAGCCCAGCCTTCTACCTCTTGGCTGACCCCACAGGCCGACGAGCTCGTGCAGTGCGCTTGGAAGAACACGGATTCCATTGAGGTGATCCCTCGGAGATCAGGCAAAATTCTTTCCCCTCCTGAGAATGAACCCGCATTGGTCCAAAGGATTACCAGTTGATGTTGTGGTGGTGGCGGCCATGAAAAAGGACTTGGCTGAGGAAAGTCCCTCTGTCTACCCGCCATACAAGGAGTCTCGATCGGTGGACAGATTGGGAAGTGTGTTTTTGCATTGGGGACCTTTGCCATACGGTCCCTGAATTATTTGGCACATTTTACGAGGTTCCAGAGGGACTTGATATCCGAAATCTCTGGGGCGCTTGCAGGACAGTTGTCCGACAAGGTCAGGGACAAAGTGGCCTCACAGCTTGCAACCCTGGAAGCAATATCCAAGTCGTCCATGAGATTGCTGTCACATGTAACCTAAGGGCCAGCTAGAGCAGCGGGTTCCGGCATTGAGTCGTCATGCCTGGATGCGCATTTGTGACTTCGCGGACCCCTTCAAGTCTTCCTTTCTGAATGCTCCCGTCGAAGCTTCATCCCTTTTTGGCTCCAAAGTGAATGATATGCTAGCCAGGTGCAAGCACGATGGAAAGACCGTATCTGCCATAGGCCTACGGTTTTCCAACCCTCAATGTACCTTCTCCAAGAATCAGAGGAGTGGAAAGATGTGGCATAAGAAATCTCAAGGTCCCTTCTGTGCCGCACGTGCTGATACTCCCAGAGGCAGAGGGGGTAACAGTTCCAGAAGATGCCCCAGTAGAGGCAGGGGGGAGTCCTTATAATCAGGGCTCCAGGGATTCCTTCTCTGGACAGCCTTATCAGCGCTCCTGTGGAGCAGCCCAATTGCTTACCTCTGGAAGCAGTCGGGGGTTGTTTCTCTCTGCACCAAGCTACCTGGCAATCCATCACCACCAATCGTTGGGTGCAGTGTGTTATCACCAGAGGTTACACCGTTCCCTTTTCTTGTCAGCTAAATTTCCCAAGAAGACTTCCCGACGTTCCACTCAAAGGGAAGAAGCAGCTTCAGAGATTATAAAGCTGTCTCAAAAAAGAGTCATCCAACCAGTCCCACCAGACCAGTGCGGATCTGGATTTTACTTTATTCTTCTTGGTGCCAAAAAAGACAGGGACTGGAGACCTATTTTGGATCTCAGCAGCTTAAACAAGTCTGTCCCCAAACCAAATTCCGTATGGTCATGGTACAGTCCATTCTCCCCTTTTTAAGGGAAGGCAATTGGATGTGCTCTATAGATCTCCGGGATGTATATTACCACATCAAGATGGACAAATGCTCCAGGAGTCTGCTTCGCTTCCGGCTAGGAGTCGGTCATTATCAATTTCGTGCCCTGCTGTTTGGTCTCTGTACAGCCCCTAGAGTGTTCACGAAATGCATGGCAGTGGTAACAGCTCACTTGAGACTAAAAGGATTCCGGGCGTTTTCATATCTGGATGACTGGCTCCTTACCGCCCCCACTGAGCATCTTCTGATAACAGCACTACATTATACTCTCTCTGGCAAAATTGTTGGGAATAACGATACATTGGGAGAAATCAAGCCTTGTCCCCTACACAACAAAAGAGTTCATTGGAGCAGTGTTCAGTACTCAGTCCCGTCTAGTATCACTCCCAATTCTCAGACTCCATCGATTGAGGCATCAACTCTGGGTGATACTCTGACAAACAGTAGTTTCTGCAAGGGAAGTTCTTCAGGCCCTAGGTTCTATGGCAGCATCAATCCCAATAGTGCCTCTAGCAAAGTTACACATGCGTATTCTGCAATGGCTCTTTCTGTGTCAGTGGTTCCCAAAATATCACCCCCTCAGTTATCAGATTTGCATAACCAACTCCTGCAAACAGGACCTGCTTTGATGGATGAGCCAGACGTAGAACTTTGGAGTTGTCCATTTCAGTCTCCTCAGCCCACAGCCATTGTGACCACGGATGCTTCCCTGATCGGGTGGGGGGGCCATTTCCAGGGACAAGACTGTCCAAGGCACATGGTCCACCTGCATATCAGTGTTCTGGAACTGAGAGCTGTGCTGTTAGCGTTGCAGGCCTTCCATTTGGCTCTCCCTTCTAGATCAATTGCAATTCATTCAGACAATATGCCAGTGGTCTGGTATATCAGCAAGCAAGGAGTAACCAAGTCCTATCCCCTATGTCTAGAAGCCATGAGAATTTGGCAGTGGGTGATATCTTCCAACCTCTTTCTAATAGCAGAGCATATCCCAGGGAGCTCCAACGTGATTGCAGACAAGTTGAGCAGATGCATCCTCATGCCTCACGAGTGGTCCCTCAACCCCGAGATGGCGTCGGCAATCTTCAGCCACTGGGGCTGTGATCTTTTCGCCTCCCCATCAAACACCAAGTGCAGCAGCTGTTTCACCCTACTTCCCCTGGAAGGGGAGTCACCGAGGGACGCTGTGATCCACAATTGGTCCACTGTACTTCTTTACGCTTATCCACCCATCCCTCTGATCCCACAGTTTCTAAAGAAAGCTCTTCGGTTGAGATGCAAGGTGATCCTCATAACCCCATTCTGGCCTCAGCAAGTTTGGTTCCCCTTCCTTCAGCCTCACCTAGTATACCCGCCGTGGATTCTGGACCTTCTACCAGATCTGATTACTCACCCCCAAGGGTTGAGTCACCCAAATCTAACCAGTCTCAAGCTGACAACTTGGTTTCTCCACTTTCCCTAGTAGCCAGGCAAGCTACTCTCTCCTCGCCTGTTCGAGACATCATTCTTTACTCTCATAAACCGTCCACCAGAAGACTATTCCAGGAAAAATGGAAAAGATTCTCCATCTGGTCCAGGGATAACATGCTAGACCCATATTCGGCTCCAGTTACTGCAGTGCTTCAATACTTGGGTAGGTTTTTTGATAATGGAGTCGCTGCTTCTACCGTACAAGTACATCTAGCGGCAGTTTCCACAATGGTATAGATGGCACCCCTCATCTCTCTACACATTTGCAAGGCTTTCTTCAAGGGGACTTCTCATATCAGGCCTCCTGTCAGGCAGCCTGTAGAACCATGGAACCTCACTCTAGTCTTTCAGTCTTTCACGCAAACCTTTTGAACCTGCTGCAAAGTGTGACCTACAGTTTTTGTCTTGGAAATCCTTGTTCTTGGTAGCCATCACGTCTGCCAGAAGAGTCTCGGAGCTGCAGGCATTGTATATCAAGAGGCCCTATTTAGTCTTTCATAAAGACAGAGTATCACTTCGAACAAATCCATTCTTTCTCCCCAAAGTTGTTTCTGAATTCTCCATAAACCAGACCATTGACCTACCAGTGTTCTTTCTGAGTTTTGCCAGTAGAGGAGAGTACTGCCTTCACTCTTTAGACGTACATAAACAATTGAGATTTTATCTAGACAGGACCAAACCTATCCATAAATCTGAACAGCTTTTAATCATCTGTTCTCGACCCAGAATGGGAGAGGCCATTTCCAAGGTTACTTTATCAAAATGGCTAAGGGACTGCATATGTTTCATCTATTATCTCAGTAATGAACCTATGCCAAAAGTTAAAGCTCACTCCACTAGCTCTATGGCAACATCTGCAGCTTTCCATTCCAGGGCTTCCATGGATGACATCTGTGCAGTAGCTACTTGGGCTAAGCTTCGTACCTTTATCAATCATCACAAATTAGACCTGGTCTCCAGAGGGAGGGGAGAGCTGCCTTCGGCTCTGTGGTACTCAGAAATGTTCTTCCATAAGGGCTGCCCATGGACCTCAAGGTAGCTTGGGATTCTGTCCCATCAGTGAATGGAAAGAAGACTGACCTCAGATAAAGAAGTTGTTGTACCATAATGTTCCATCTGTGTTGTTCATCTTTTCATTCATCACTTCCCGCTCTCCTTCCCCCTCCAAAGGCTCCTGGGAGATGCTTTGGGTCTAAGTGGTGCCCTAGGGCAGTTGCGCAGAAGTGGCCTTGGCTTTACTTTTCTCTAGCAAACTCAATCTGAGGTAATAGGGAGAAGGGCATTCTGGGTAGAGACTTAGCTTGAAAGTTTTTTGGCTGGCGCTTGCTTGGTAAAAAGGCCGACTGTTCCGAACCCATCAGTGATGAATGAAAGAAGATGAAGAACACAGGTGAAACATTATCGTAAGACATAACTTCTTTTTTCTGAGAAGGAACTTTACTTATTTTGCTTTCTGTGGCTGGGTTGGTGTTTAAACTAATTTTGACTGTATTTTTTTTTTCTGTGAAAATTATCTTTTTTTGCTGCTTTCTGTTTTACTATTTCTGTAAAGCTTCCACAGAAAACTGCCGCCATTTTTGGCTTGACCATGGAATAAAGTACCAGTTCCTTGACTGGAATTTCCGCCAGGCATAAAAAGTAAAAGATTGTGAAGCAGCCTTTGACATCACAGCATTCTGGTAATTTTCCCCAGCCGCAGGTGGGGGGTGTCTGCTGTTGCCAAAGCTGGTTTTTCAGACCCCTCTGGTGTAGTCCATGCAGCCATTATGGACTGGAGGGTTAGACATGTATCTGTGGTTGTTGGGGTCCCCTCATTGGGGCAAGGGAAACCCACTCGTGTTAGTCATAGAAGAAGGGGTAGGAGTATTCCCCTTGGCCAAAATGTCATGCCTATCCTTGTAGAAGTTTTTGCTGCCAGTACTGGGCCTGTTTTTCACAAATTTCTGCCAGAAAGAGAGAGAGCTAAATATCTCCTATGTCAGTTAACTGGACAGGAATAATTTTTATGGCTTGGCTCAGATCTTGTGCAGGCTCCTGGCCCACCTTATAAGTCAGTTTCTGGTTTTAAAAAAAAAAAAGAATTTGTCTTTTCCTGAAGAAGTCCAAAAAATGGAATCTGTAGGGGATTATGAAGAGATTGATGCAGTTATTTCTCTTCAGGTTTCTGATTCAGATTTTAGAGGGGAGTGGCATCTGATTCTCCCTGTGAGGGTTTGTTTTTGAGAGCATTTCCAGGATGAATGAATATTTTAAGTATGGGAATACTGAAATTTCCTAGTCCCTTAGAAAATGATTTTCTACAACTAGAATTTCCATAACCTTTTCCTATTCCTCCTTTTGTGTCAGCCTTAGAAGATGTTTTTCTCACAGCCTGCTGCCCCTAAAAAGCTGATAGATTGTATAAAGTTCCTCAGTCTTTCGAAATTTTTATATACCAATTACAAACCTGAGCTGGCAGTTCTAGCTTTAGTAAATCTAGCTGATGCTAAACACTTTAATTCTAATCCATCTACTTCTCATGAGGATGGGAAAGCATTGAAACGTTTGGGGAAAAAGTGTGCTTCCTCAACTTTAAGTTTTAGAATTCTAAACTGTCAGTTGAAGTTTATCCTGACTAATTTTGGAAATACAAGGAATGTTTTGGCATCACTTTTTTCTTGTGTGGACAAGTGTAATTTAGTTTTTTCTGTTTCTCAAGTCACTACTCATTGTTTAAAATACGTTTATCATAGGAGGTTATGAGGCTAATGACCCTAGGGCCCTTACGAGCCTAACCAAGTTATACCCTTATTTCCACAATCGACATCTGTTACCCCTGTCCAAGAGGGACATAGGTGGAACCCCTGCGGTGAATTTACAGTTAACCATCCAGTCGCCCAGATTGTGTTTGAAGAGGGCCAATTAAGTGCTCTGCTTACTATGAAGTAGGAGTCTGTTCCAAAGGTGTAGTAACCTCTAGAAGACAAATATGTCCCTCCAGCAGGTTCTATTAATGTCACATACCAGGTTAAGCCCATTAGAGCGAGTAACCTGTGTACCATTTGACTTATGGATATGCATCATTTCCAATAAAGCAGGGTCAAAGATTGCCTTATATGCAAGGCAAAAATTGTCTGAGAGCAGTCTGTGTGATGGTGATTTCAGACTGTCCTCATAGGACAGATGCTGCAGACCTTGAATTTTCCTTGTGAGCAACCTTTGTGGTGTCTCCAGTAGCTGCAAATGCTTGGCACGGTACATACTAAAAGGGACATTGTACTCAATTATTGGCCTGATGAGGGAAGAGTACAGGAAGGTTATAACTTTTTTTCTGGAGGCAGTGCCCTTACTTATGAGATGAGCAATATGGAATGCCCTTACCACTGGGGAGACGTGGTGATCAAAGGTAAGGTTGTTGTCAACCTGTGTGCCTAGGTCTCTCACCATTGAGTGCATACTTAGGAGGGTGTTGTTGATGTGGTAGTTAGCAGGAACATCACTCTTACCGAAAAGGATGATACATTTTTTTGCATTGAGTTTAAGGCCATGACTTTGGCACCAGTCATTTGTTTGTATAAGATCCTCTTGTAGGATGTTGACATCATTTGGAGATTCTATGACCGCTCCCAGTTTGCAGTCATCAGCAAACTTTGTCAGCCATAGACTATTAGTTTTAGCTTGCACTTCAGAGAAATAAATTCCGAACAGTAGAGATCCCAGGACTGATTCCTGTAGAACACCACTGTTTACAGGTCTGCTGTTGGAAGCGGATTCCCCTATTTTGACTATATGGGTTCTATCAGTGAGCCAGTTAGCGACCCATTTAATGATATGCGGGTTGATGCATAGTGCGGTGAATTTGTCGATTATGCCTGAGTGGAGGATAGTGTCAAAAGCCTTGGCTAAGTTTAGGTCTGCTGTATGCACAGATTTCCACTCAAGGGCCTTGGTGACTGTCTCAAAGAAGTCTGCCAAGTGTAACGGGCATGATCTCCCTTTGACAAATCCAAATTGACTAGGGTTAAGTGTTTGGAGGTTACCAATATCTTTGTTGATAAAGGTCCATGAGTCTCTCCATGGCCTTGCAGATAAGGCTAGTCGGGCTACTAGATCTGTAGTTCCCGGGGTCAGTGGAAGCACCAACTTTGTGCAAGGGGATAACTGTGATCTTTTTCCACTCCATTGGGACGAAGCCAGTGCTTAGACTGAAAAGAGTACCCAATGGTGTTGCTAATTCTTGCTTGAGCCCATGTAGGGTGCAGCCTGGGATGTTATCTGGTCCCATGGATGGTGTGTTTTTGACCTTGGAGAGGGCGATCACAACCTGCTGTTTAGAGATACAAGGTAGAAGACAGGTGTAAGGGATGTCTTGTGGTAAGTGGGGCAGAGACAGGGGAATGAAGTTTTTACAGAACCTGTCAGTAACGGGTTAACAGAGCCCACAGGCTCTCGGTGTATGTGTTATCATTTACTACCAGTTTGGCATAAGTCTGGGCCTTTCCTTTTAGGTTACGGATGTAACTAAATGCCTTATGGTTATCCTTAGTTGAGGAGGCCAATTTGAATTTGTATTTAGTTTTGGAGGACTTCACAAGAAATCTTATTTGCTTGTTTAAGCTGAGGAGGGAGTGTTTCCAGTTTAGGGCTCGCTTCCGCCTACTCTTAGACAGCAATTTCTTTCTCTTAATGTAAAGCCTGTTAATGGCAGTTCACCAGACAGGTTTGCTCTTCCTTGAGGGGCTTGTTTTGGTCTTATCAGGTACAGCCGAGTCAATGCATTTGTTCAGGTGTTTGTATAAAGCATTTGTGTAGAGCTCTGCATAGTTGCCAGTTCCATCTGAGGAGGGAGGTGCAGTGAAGCTATTTATACCATCCTGTAAGAGGTTATAGGTTCATAGTTTATAATCTGCTTTGTAGAAGTTTTTAGTTTAGTTGGTGCTGGGGGGGGGGTCAGGTGTGATAGTAACTTCAAATGAGACTGATTTATGGTGAGATCTCACCAATGAAGACCTCACAATGGGGGGGGGGGGTGCTACAGTGGTCCATCATATTGGTAATCATGAGATCTAGGATGTTGGCACCCTTGTGGGTATGAACTAGGTGGTCCAGGACATTGGAGTTAATGGATTTGAGGAACCCTTGGGCAAGTGAGTTTACGCACAAGTAATTTTCCCAGTCAATGAATGGGTAGTTAGTCATCCAAAACCATGGTGTTTGGATGTATCTTGATCCAGATAGGCAGAGTCGGTGTCCTGATTCATGGAGAGGCTTCTGTAGCTGGCAGTGACTTGAATAAATGTTCTTCCGACAGTTAATTGCACCTGAAGTATCTCCAGGGAATCATGCTGTCTAACCAGTCTGGAGATGTATTTCTCCTTAATGAATATTGATACATTACCTCCTTTCGTTTTCACACCATCAGTTTGTGGTCTGAACTTGTGGAAAGGTGTAGCCCGATGTGACTGAGGTGCTTTCCACAACCTTGAACCGGATCTCCTTGGCTGCACATATGTCTGTCTTCCATGGTGAGGACTGCTTCCAGTGGATGCAGTTTCATGTTAAGACTCCTAGTGTTTAGCAGCAAAACCTTGAGGTTGTTGATGGAGTTCTTACATTGGGAATTTTGTCGTTGAAACACTGCCTAAAAAAGGCACTATGGGGTGGCAAGAGCCAGTAGCTGAAATCCCAGGGGTGACCGATGAAGACCATCTCCGACAAAGCATTGACCTCTGTATATCATGTCATCCTAGGCTTGACAGATACTGTATTCCCTTGGAATGACACCGGAAACTAAGCCAATTATTGAAGTCTGTCATTTTCTGTTTGTATTCAGGCATCATTCTAGGTGAAGGTAAAATGCTGCTTAAGGCTAGGGACATACCAGCTTGAGGCACATAGTCCGAGAGCTCAATCTTGTCTCTCTTCATATAGTCCAGAGAAGTACATCTCAAGTCATTCACACCAATGTGGATTGGCAGTCATAACAGTGCCTGTTGTTGAGAGACTTGAGTGCATGTCTGATATGGTAGATCCTGGCACCTGACAGACAGCTGACCGTGACCTTCTCCTTATCCAGCCTAGTGAGAAGGGCATCTGTGTGTCACAATGGAATCACCAATAAGTAATATGTTTGGTTTTGTGCTTTGCCTTAAAGGCTCGACAGGTAAGACACTGGTATGTGAGCTATTATGTGTATCATGTTCTGCAGAGGAAGTATTATGTGTAGTGTACTTGTGTTTGGGAGGTCTCTGGAGTTTAGGTACATTTCTGGTGAAGCCCTCCACATATGTTGGTGTGTGTGATGTGGGTTTGGGTGGAGTAGGAGGTGAGGAGTGCATGCTAATGACCTGTTCATTGTCATATCTAGTGACATATGCTGCTGTATATACTACTGCTGGGGCTGCTGCCTTTGGAACTCTGTCAGGGAGGTTTTCCTGGCTACGTTCTCAGACTCTCCCGACATCTGTCAAAACTGAAATGTTGAATTCTCCTTTGGATAGAAATTTAGTTTTTGGAACTTCTACCGAGATTATCAAAAAGGGTGATGAGAAAGAAAAGCTGATTCAAAGAATCTCTCAGATTTTTCAATCCTCATCTAATTTTTCTAAGGGATTATCTGCCCCCTAGTCCAACTTTGGCAATAAGCAAAGTACAGCCTTAGCAGAATGCCAGTAAACAGATTTTTATGAAACGTCAGGAGGTTTGAAAAAGAAAGCAGGACCCCCACCCCCAGCAAAGGGCAGTCAAATAAGGCAGATTGACTATCTAAGGGACCTTCCCCGTTTCCATCCTGGCAGTTCCTTCATCCTTCCAGAAAGTCTAAATCTGTATTTCTCTCCTTCACAGCAGGTTGTTTCAGACAAATGGGTCCTGAATGTAATCTATCTCGGCTACAAATGTTAGTGGGAGGGTAATTCTTGGGAGTCATCCTCATCTGACAGATTAGACTGTTCCTTCTGTGTTACATCATACACTGTCTCTGGGGGTAATGGAAGTTGTTTCTCCTCTTCCTCAGTCAGGGGAAGGATTTTACTTGAGAATGTTTTTATTGTGAAAGAGAGAAAATTCTTGGATATAGTACCAAAATTCATAACACTTTCACTTCACAACATTTTGAGTTTACTAGTAACTTTAGATTTAAAAGATGCATTTCATCACATTTCTGTTCGTTCATATTTCGGCGGTTCTTATAGATTTGTGTCTGGATCACATTAGTTCCCTTCCTTGCAATATGGGCTGTCCACTGTTCCAAGAATGTTCACACAGTATCTAGCTCCTCTGACAGCCCACTGCAGGCTATCCATATTTTTCCACATTTAGATGTGTTGATTGTCTGTGCAGAGTCTTTTTCAAAGTTTCATGGATCTCCTGCACAGGCTGTGATTCAAAGAAAACATTCAAAAGTCTTTTCTGACTCCCGCTCACAGGATTGTGTTTCTTGGGTGCCTGCTAGAAACCTCAGTACAGAGTTGTTCTTCCATGGGAAAATAGATCTACATTTAGAGCTATTCCTGGAGGTTTCCACTCAGACTTCAGTCTCAGTGAGGGAATACCTCAGGATTCTGGACCTCATGGCATTCATGATTCTCGTATCTCTTGTCAGACTCCCCATGAGAAAAATACAATAGTATCTGAAATTTTTGGTTCCAGTATCGATACCTGTTGTCTCTGCAAATGCCAGTTCTGGGACTTGTAAAAAGGGAGGTCAGGTGGTTGCAATATCAAATTTCTCCAAATCTAGGTCTCCCATTCTCCCCCTCCTGCTCTAAAGTAGTTACAACAGACACCTTTGACTTTGCCTGTGGAGCAGTGTCAATGGGTATCAAAGTGCAGGTTCTCTGGAACAAAAAAGACAAACCAGAATGCATAAACATAAAAGAGATGCTAGCCCTTAGTGCTTTTAACTTTCTGGATCAACTTAGGTCTTCAAGCGTTTACATACGGTACCACAGTGATGTGGTACAAAAGCAGGGGGCAAACCAGATCTTACACTCTTTGTAGACTAGCTGTGTTAGTATGGGACATAGCGTTACAGCACAATTTCACTATGTAGGCTTCTTACATTCTATCCAAGCAAAATTGTGTGGTAGACAAGCTAAGTAGGATCACTGCACACCCTTGCAAATAAAAACTCAATCAGGGTCTTCCAAGATTTGATCCATCTGTGGGGAAATGCTCACGGAAACTTTTTTGCTTCCTCTCTAAACAGTCAACTGGCAACATTCTGCACCAGGGCTCCATGCAAGGAGGACTGGAAGACAGATACCTTTTCTTTTCCTTGGGCAGGAATGTTTATGCTGTTTTTTTAACCCTTTCCACTGATGTCCAGAATAGATGTCCTTCAAGGATGCATCTGCAGTCATAACAAATGGGTTGTCCTGTCGTCAGGCAGCCCTTTGGTCGGCCGGATTCCAAAGTCTGGGTCCAGCTTCGGCTGATGTCGCACTTCACCCGACGTCATCTCTGCTGGTCTTCGGGTATAAAGGCATCAGCTGATGCCATTTTCCTCAGTCTTTCTTGCCGCGTGGCGCCCGAAGCAGAAGCTGTTGGCAAGTGCCGGTCGGTCAGATCCAGAGATTACTACTACCGAATACTACTTCGAAGACTTCTAAAAAGCTAAGTACCCCGTTGGGGACTCTTTCTTGCCTCAGCCGATGTCAGAAAAAGTAAATAACTGTTTAACTTGTGGGAAACAAATACCTCATAAAGATTTCCACTCTTACTGCCTACCTTGTTTAGGCCCAGACCACCAGCTTGTTACCTGTGCTTCCTTCAACCGAACGCTTAGGCGTCGGTCGGAGTTTGCTGAACAGTTTTTCGGCTCAGATTTTGCATACATTATGCCGTCGGATCCTCCGACTACCCAAATTGTTAAACGCAAAGAAAAAGACCGACACTCGCGGTCCGCGGTTTCGGCCGAAACCACGGTTAAGCAAGCCGCGAGTGTCTCTGTTTCGGCCGAAACCGAAAAAACGGGTCAATCTTCAGCCGAATCCATGACTACTACTGAGGCTCCTGCTACTTTAGTTGAATCGGCCTCTGAAGTTTTGCCTACTACTGTGGTTCCTAGTGAATTATCAGACACCATCCCTTTGGATGTCTCTACCCCAGCACGTGGTGCTGCTAGGCCTCCTGCAGCCATGTCTATAAAGGCCTTTGCCAGGGCTAAAGCAGCCAAAACTGTTAAATCAGTGCCTGTTAAGACCCCCTCACATAGGCCCACTTCTAGTTCACAAATGCTTACTCTGGCAGAGGATTTAATCTCCTTAATTAGGGGATCCCAATCTCACCCAGACAGGGCCTCTCAGCCTCCAGAAAAGAGACCTGGAGCAGAGCCCCCCGAGCCAGTGTCCACTGATGATTCTTCGGATGACTCAGACATTACAGATCAGCCAGAGGCTCCTTTTCCTACTTATGAAGATTCCGATGCTGAAGAATCCATTCCATCTGCCTCTCCACCAGAGGAATTTTCCTTTGGGGAAACCTTACATGCCATGAGAGAACAATTCCAATGGCAGGGACAAGATTTCTCAGATTCAAGAAAAAGGCTTAGGACCTTTCTGCACTTACCACAACATAGGCCCTTAGCTATACCTCCAGTTCTGCCTGTTGTGGATGATGCATTTAATGATGTTTGCACTGCTCCTGATACTTTACCTCCAGCCCCTGCCAAACCAGATAGATTTTACAGGGTGCCAGACACTCATCACCACCTATACAAGGCCCCACTTGCAGATCCTGAGACTATATCCCAGGGGCCTAAGGCAGTAGCTTCGACCTCAGCAAAAAACCCTCTCCCTTCTGAAAGGGAATCCAGGTCCTTAGAGAGATGGGGTAAAAAGTTTACACCTCTGCTACTCTCTCAGCTAGAGCTTTAAACTGTCAGTTTCACATGATCCAATACCAAGAGTTTATGCTTGATCAGTTAACTAAGAAGCTGTCCTCTGATGACTCCTTAGATAAGAAATATGTTTTAGAAATGGTGAATAACATTCAGCAGGTTAGTAACCATTCTTTAAAATGTGGCTATGATGCACTGGAGGCTTCATTTAGATCAGCCATGACTGGCACAGTGATAAGAAGGCATGCATGGTTGAAGGAACAGGTTTTGCCGGATCATGTTAAAGCAAAGCTGTTAGATGCTCCTATGGATAAGGCCAATCTATTTGGTACACCTGCTCAGCAAGTAATGAAGAAAATGGAAGAGAAGGCAAAATCTGTACAAACAGTTAAGGATTTCTTACAGGTTCAGCCCCCAAGGTTTAGCAGGAACTGGCCTACCAAAAATTGGTCCTTTCCAGACTCCTGAAAATCTCAGAGGCAGGAATAGACGCTCTAGAGGCAGAAATCAATCCAGAGGAGGTGCCTATAGAGGACGCCAGTGGCAAGGCAATAACCAGAGAGGCACAGACACAACCACTGCCACTGCAACAGGACAATCACAGTGACTTGACTCTGACACCGCCTACCAGGGAGCAAATAGCAGCACCTTTAGGTGGAAAGTTAGCCTTATTTTCAAAAAATTGGCACTATATCACAAAAGACAAGTGGATTTTGCAAACCATAGACCAAGGCTACAGGTTCCACTTCCACACCTTACCAGTAAAAAGAGGAATGCCAAACCTACCTCCAAATCAAAAAACAGAAGCTCTAAAGCAGATAGCTCAATTAATAAAGATGAGAGCTGTGGAAAGAGTACCAATAACACAACAGGGCAAAGGATTCTACTCCAGACTCTTTTTAGTACCAGGAAAAGAGAAAAGATGGAGACCTATTCTCGACCTGTCCGTCTTAAACACATACATCATTGTACCAAAATTCAAAATGCTGACCCTACAGCAACTTCTTCCCATGCTGGGCAAGGAGTGTTGGCTGGTAACTCTAGATCTCAAGAAGGCATACCTGCACGTCCCCATACGACCAAATTGCAGAAGATACCTCAGATTTCTTGCAGGATCAGAGCATTATCAATTCTCAGCATTGCCCTTTGGCTTATCTACTGCGCCCAGAGTATTCACAAAATGCCTGGCATCAGTAATCGCTCATTGCAGGCTACAGGGAATCCAAATTTATCCATACCTGGACGACTGCCTGTTACAAGCGGACAACAAAAGCAAGCTGACAACAGATTTACAAAGAGTCATTTGCTTACTGCAAGCCCTGGGATACACAGTCAATTTAAAAAAGTCAAGACTAATACCATCCCAGACAAGAACATTCTTGGGTGCGGAATTGGACACAGTAAAACAAATGGCATTCCTAACTGCAGAAAAACAAGCACAACTCCCTCTTTACTTCTTGGCATTAACAAAACAGCACAAACTAACAGCAAGAAAAGTACTGCAGGCCTTGGGCTTTATGGCATCATGCATAATCCTGGTCCCCCATGCCAGACTGCATATGAGAAAACTACAGTGGTACCTAAAGAATTTATGGTCTCAACACAGGCACAGCTTAGAAACCGAAATCCCACTAATCCCATGCCTGAAACAAGAGTTCCTATGGTGGGCTCAAGCATGCCAGTCAAACCCAGGCTTGCCCTTCCACAACTTTCAAGCAAACCAAACCATCACAACGGACACCTCAGACCTAGGCTGGGGGGTGCACATGTTGGACAAGTGCATACAAGGATTGTGGACTCCAGACCAGCTGCACCTGCACATAAACCAAAAAGAAATGCTGGCAGTAAAACTAGCAATCCAGAAATTCAAACCATTCCTCAAAGAAGGCCATTTAATGATAAGGCCAGACAACACCACAGTCATGTGGTACATCAACAAACAGGGAGGCACTCATTCATACCCCCTATGCAGAATGACTCTGGACCTTTGGAATATGGCTCTGAGCTACAACATCCAGTTACAGGCAATATTTGTGCCGGGAAAAGAAAACACCCTAGCAGACATGTTAAGCAGAACCACCTCGGATGCTCACGAATGGATGCTACACCCGGACATCTTCAAGGCCATCACAAAGAAATGGGGAATGCCACAAATAGACCTCAACCACCAGCTCAAAAAATTCTGCACAAGGACATGCCACCCACTAGCATGGAAGGTGGACACTCTATCCTTCAGTTGGAAAGGCCTGACAGCATATGCATTTCCACCTCTTCCTTTGATGCACAAGGTACTACTGAAAATCAGAGGAATGTCCAAGGATAATTATGATAGCCCCGAATTGGCCAAGACAACACTGGTATCCTTTGCTGAGGAGCATGTCTCAGGGGAGAATGTGGCCAATACCCCTGATGCCTTTGATGTTAACTCAGAACAACTACAACATCATGCACCCAAACCTAAAAACCTTGCAACTGACTGCCTGGAACATCACATAACAGCAACTAACCCAGACTTATCCCAAAGGGTTAAAGACATTATCCTTGAAGCCCGCAGACCTTCAACAAGAAGGAACTATGCAGGAAAATGGAAAAGGTTTGTCATTTGGAGTACTGAAAGAGGAAAAGATGTTTCGAACATAGATATTGCTAACATCCTGGAGTACTTGGCAGAGCTTCTACATACGGGCCTGTCCTATTCCTCCATCAAGATACATGCATCTGCTATTTCCGCAGAATACAGCTTCAATCCACCTGTCTTTTCGCATCCTCTACTCAGGCAATTCCTCAGAGGGATCAAGAATGTAAAACCTCCTAGGAAACCACCATTACCAGCATGGGACTTGAACTTTGTGCTAGAAAAATTGACACTCCTCCATTTGAACCAGCAGCAACAGCAGATCTTCAACACCTATCATGGAAAACTGCTTTCCTACTGGCAATTACTTCAGCAAGGAGGGTTTCGAACTACAGGCCTTAATGGCAGTACAACCCTTCCTAATCTTCCATCAAGATAGTGTCCATGAGAACTAATCCTACATTTATGCCTAAGGTGGTATCCAGAGTGTCTTTAAACCAGGCAATCCACCTACCTACCTTCTTTCCCAATCCACAGAACAGGGGAAAGGCTGCTGCATACCTTGGATGTACATAGACAGTTACGCTACTACCTGGACAGAACCAAAAGTAACAGAAAAACTGACCAGCTTTTAGTAGCTTATGCAACAGGAAGGGAAGGAAAAGCAATTTCCAAACAGACAATCTCCAAATGGATAGGAAATTGCATAACATTCTGTTACTCCTACCATGGAAAACCAGTTCCACAGCACATAAGACCTCATTCTACAAGAGCTACAGCCACTACCACAGCTTTCTTACGAGGAGTGGCAACCAAGGACATTATTGAGGCGGCTACTTGGACCTCCGTGCATACATTTGCCAAGCATTATAATTTACCTCTATACTCTAGATCCCGAGCAGGGTTTGCCACTGCTGTATTGCAAGGGATCCTAACTACACCATAATTCTTCTTCCTCCTCCCCTAGTTTGGCTAGGGTATTCTACCCATTTGTTATGACTGCAGATGCATCCTTGAAGGACATAGTACAGTTTTGTACCTACCATAAATGTAGATGTCCGAACAGGATAGCATCTGCAGTCAGGATTACCCACCCTCCTTCCCTCTGTGGTACTCCTAGGGTATTTACCCTCCTAATAGCTAGCTGGGGGGGGGGGGAGTCTCTTATGGTGTATTTGTTTGTATATATGTACATACATGCTTATTTTTTGTGTTTGCCTTCTACTATTTTGGAAACATTGGCATTTATCCAAAATTTAGCTTTCCTAGAGGGCAACTGGCATCTGGGGCAAGAAACACTGAGGAAAATGGCGTCGGCTGATGCCTTTATACCCGAAGACCAGCAGAGATGACATCGGGTGAAGTGCGACATCAGTCGAAGCTGGACCCAGACTTTGGAATCCGGCCGACCGAAGGGCTGCCTGACAGGACAACCCATTTGTTATGACTGCAGATGCTATCCTGTTCGGACATCTACATTTATGGTAGGTACAAAACTGTACTTTCTGAAGATTGAGGAGGAGGACTCAAAGATCATTGCGACTCCCCTCTGGCCCAGATATCGGTGAATCTAATGTTTGTTTTCATCTGATTCAGTCTTTGGTTTTTGGAGCCAATCGGATTCCACCTTGGCACAACTTAAAAGCTGTGAACCAGGGCTTTGACTCTTCCCTTACCCATAATTCCCTTTCTTCCTCCAAAATAATCAGATCTCATTTGCCACCTGATTGGAAGGACATGTATACAAGGGCTCTGACTGGAAAAAAAATCTAAGTCACTAGGGCCATTCTTTGTAATCAGTATTTGCAGTTTCCTAACTTTTTGACAGCTAAAATAGTCTTAACTTTAGCCTTTCTTTGAGATACAGTACTCCTGGATTTCTTGAATAGGGCTATCCCTAATGGCCGAAGGTTCCAGGCTTTAAAAAGTGCATTGTCTGCGGACACAAGATTCTGCCACAGGATCCTCATTCTCTTTGTGTGTACTGCTTGGGAGTAGCACATTTGAATGAAGAATGCGAAGGTTGTACCACCTTTGGTACAAAAGCTTTAGAATGGCACAGGACCAACTTAGTTTTAAAAGGTCTGATTCCTCACCCCAGTTGGTCGCCACTTCTCCGTCACTGGCATTGCCACTGACTCCTACAACAAAAAGACTGGAAAAAGCAAAGAAAAAGAGAAAGACAAGCCCACAGAGAGAGTGTGAAAAGGAGAAAGAAAAGGATTCTGATAAGAGATCAGAGAAAAACAGAAAATGGTCACTGGATCTATCAGAACTCTCAGGTCCAACACCGAAAATTCCAAAATAGTCTGACCTGATCACTAGTTGGATCTGTTCTTCTATGCCTACTCCTTTCTTTTCGTTGGAGCTGGTGAGTCCTCTGCTCCAGTCTCCATTTTTATAGAAGAGATGTTCTTCAAAACCACCTTCAGTCGCATTATTGTCAAGGTCCATTCATCCAGGAGTCTTACTGAAGCAGATGTTGAGAGGATGATGCAGAGATTTGGATGCAGATCCAACTTGAGGTGGTCTTGGCACTGCCCTTGTTGGGTGTACTGGGTACAGGACCAACCCCCCCATTATCTCCTATTCCGGTCTGGCTGTCAAATCCAATGCCTGCTGGTCCAAGCCCACACAGAACACCTACGTCAGAGACTGTAGTACTTTTGACTTTGACTCCAATGGTATTCCTTACTCTTGACTCCAATTCTCTTGGATTGGGAAGAGTGTTGGAGCTGAAGCCTTGGTGTAGGGACTCTGGGGGGGGTGTTGAGTCACCTCTGAAGTTTTCAGATCCATTTCTTCCGCTTGGAGCCTCTGCACTCGCTAGCTCTGCTCTTTTGTCAGCTTCGGATCTGGGTTGGGTCAGAGTGGAGGAGGCTGCTCTTGTATCTCATTCTGACTGGAGGGCCATCTCTTCAGCTCCAGTTGCCCCATCAGCTTTCAAGGCATTTTGTAAGGATTCTTGCAAGCCAAAAGATTGTGCGTCTTTCATACATGCAGCTACATCCCAGCCTCTGCTGGATACGGTCTCTGACTCCATATTCAGGTCACTAGAGATGGTCAGCTTCATTCAGCCTTGGGGTTGCTTGCCACACAAGTTTCCAGTCTGATTCTGATCCATCTCTTGAAATTTCAATGAGACAGGGCTCTAGGAAACGTGTAGTAGGACACATTTAGACTTCTTTCCAGAGTCTATCACTGAAGGCACAGACTTGGTTGATAGTGACGTTTCCCCATGATCCCCAGTGGAAATCACCTTTGGTGTTATTGTGGTACTGATGAATTGGGCTGGCTGATCTTCTTGGGTGGTATCATCTGCTGATGCACATGTAGACCCTGTAGCCCAGCAGGCTTGGAAGGATCCTGATGCAGTGGAGCTAATTCCAAAGAAAGCAACTGGACAAGATCTTGGTCATAGCAAAGCACAGAGCACACTGGAGGAAGGGTCCCCTGGTAGATGTCATGGTTTTGGTGGCAGCCACAAAGTAGGAACTTTCAGAAGAGAGTACATCTCTCTATCCACCTAACAGGGAGTCTAGGTTGTTGGAGAGGTTTAGGAAATGGACATATGCATTAGTAGCTTTTACACTTGAGTGCTGTATTACTTTGCCCATATGACTTGTTTCCAGTGGGACCTGACTAAGGAACTCCCCAAGTCCCTCTTGAGTAGCTTACCAGGTGATGTTCAGAACACAGTGGAGTCCCTGTTGTCTATCTTAGTCTATGTTCAACATATCCATCTGCTTTCTAATGCAGTGGCTAGAGTAGCAGGCACTGGCATAGCCATCCACTTGCACCCCTGGATGCGATTGTGTGACTTTGTGGAAGGCTTCAGGACTTCCTTTCTTAATGACCCCTTTGATGGTTTGAGACTCTTTGGACCAAAGGTTAAAGAGTCTCTCACCAAGGGTGAACAAGAAAATAGGATCCTGTCTGCTGTAGGGATCTGCTTCTCCACCCCTCAGAGGACATTTTCTAGCAACCAGTGAGGGAGAAAGATGCGTTTCAGAAAATCTCAGGGGTTTAACCAGAGTGCTGTTGCAGACCAACTCTCCCAAGGTAGGGGAAGGGGGCAGTTTCAATAGAGTTTGCCATAGAGGCAGAAGCATGCTGCAGAATCAAGGATTATGATGTCATTTCACTGAGAAATGCTGTCAGCACTTCTGAAGGATTGTCCAGCTGCCGCACTCTGGAGACAGCTGGTGTTGCTCATTCCCTGCACCCTAAAGCCTTGCAGGCCATTAGATTAGATACGTGGGTGCTGAGGATAGTCACCATAGGCTACATGATTCCCTCTGTTTCCTCCTCAAAAGAAGTGGATTCTCATTGTACCACCCAGTCATCCTCAACAGCAGATTTCAAAGCTGTTGGAAAAAAAGTCATTCAGCATGATCCCTCAGACTAATTAGAATCTGTAGTCTGTTCCAGGTTCTTTTTAGTTCCAAAAAAAAAACAGAGGACCTTAGGCAAATTTTGGACCTAAGCAACCTCAGTTTGTAAAACAGGCAAAGTTCTGAATAGTCAGTTCAGTCCATTCTACCTCTTCTGAGGAAGGATGACTGGATTTGCTCTGTATATCTTCAGGATGCCTACTGTCATGTCAAGATAGTGAAATAGTCCAGGAGATTTCTACATTTCTAGCTGGGAGCCAGTCACTACCAGTTCAAGGCACTCCCCTTTAGCCTCACCACAACCCCTGAATGTTTGCCAAATGCATGGCAGTGGTGGCAGCGTATTGCAGGCTGCTAGGGTTTTGGATGTTCCCATATTTAGATGATTGGATCCTCACCACTCCAACCAGCGATCTTCTGATCCAACAAGAGGACTTGCTCCAACTTCAGAAATTGGGGATTGCAGTCAGTCAAGCAGAGTCAGGTGACGCCTAGATAACAGATTGAGTTATTCAGATGTCACCTGAATACGATCAGTCAAATAGCCAAACACACAAAGTTCAGGATTTCATCCATGTGTCAGGTAGCTGTTTAGGTTTTCCGACTTTGCTCTCTTCCCATAAGACTCATTCTTTGGCTGTAGGGCTGATGGCTTTAGTGATCACTTTAGTTCCATTAGCAAGGTACCACATGAGAGTTCTTAATTGGGGCCCTATCCATACTTCTCAACTGTACAGATTTTCACAGACTGTCCAGACTTTTGCTTCATATTTTTGGTCTTTTTTTATGAAATTTTGTTTTTCTGGAAATTTAGTGGCAAATCATTAAAGACTGAAATTAGAAAATGACAGACATTTGAGTTTCAGACTTCATACCTTTCAGAAAATTCATGCTAATGCAAAACTTGATGTTCATCGTGCATACAGCTGCAGTCATAACAGATGGGTTATCCTGCCGTCAGGCGCATCCTCGGTCGGCCGAATTCCAAAGTCTAGGTCCGGCGTCGGTTGTCGTCTCTTCTTCCCTGACGTCAGTGCGGCAGGGGTATAAAAGAGGCAGCCGACGCCATCTTCTTCAGTCTTTCTTGCGCGGTGCCCGAAGCAGAAGCAGTTCGCAAGTGCCGGTCGGCCAGCTCCTGAGATTTACAAAAATATTTCAGCCGAAGTCTTCTTGAAAGCTAAGTACCCCGTTGGGGAAACTTTTCTTGCCTCAGACCGATGTCAGACAAAGTTAATAATTGCATTTCATGTGGGAAGCAATTACCGCATAAGGATTTCCACTCTTTCTGTATACCTTGCTTAGGCCCAGACCACGACGTCTCTGCCTGCCGTTTTTGTGCTAGATTCAACAAGCGCACTATTAAGTGCCGGGCGCAGTTCGCCCTTCACTATTTTGGCAAAAAATGTAATTATATTATGTCGTCTGATACTCCAACTCCAGTTTTGAGTAAAAGACGCAAAGATAAGGACCGACATACGAGGTCCGCACCGACTACTGAGACCACGTTAAGGCTGACTACCGGTTCTCCGGTGCTCAGCGAGGTGCCTAGGCAGCCCCTGAGTACCGATGACACTACATTACCGGCGTCTTCAGTACCCGAGGTCGCAGGCTCCTTGGTCCCTACTGCAGATACCGATGCCACTCTTGGCGGGGAAACTCATTTAGACAGGCCTGCCATTTCTCAAGGTGTCTTCAGGCCTTCCTCCTCTATTAAAGCTTTCACTAAATCTAAAGCAGCCATGAAAACCAAAAAACAGGGTCCTCATACCCCCTCTCAAGGCCCCATGCCTAAAAAACAGATGCTCAAAATGGCTGAGGATTTGATTACTCTTATCAGGGGTTCTCAATCCCCCTCTGACAAAAGGCCCAGATTAGAGGAAGACTACCCTTCCTCAGATCAAGCCTCTATTACCTCAGAACATTCTGAGGACCAGGATTATGCCTATTCTCCTTTCGAAGACTCTGATGCAGAGGAGTCTATTCCCTTGGTCTCCCCCCCCCCCCCCGAGGACTACTCTTGTGGGGAAACCCTACATACATTGAGGGAACACTTTCACTGGGAAGGCCAAGATTACTCAGATTCCAAAAAAAGGCTCAGGGAATTTCTTTTGCTCCCCCAGCATAGGCCCTTGGCTATCCCTCATGTTTTAGATATATTGGATGATGTGTACATAGAAGCCAGCCTTAATCCAGATTCTTTGCCTCCAGCTCCTGTTAAACCAGACAGGTATTACCGGGTTCCTGATTCTCACCAGTTCCTATACAAAAGCCATACTGCTGACCCAGAAACTATTTCACAGGGTCCCAAGGGAATTAAGGCCTCTACTGCTAAAAATCCATTACCTTCAGAGAGAGAGATTCCAGAGCTTTAGAAAGGTTGGGGAAAAAGGTGTACACCTCGGTCACTTTAACCATGAGGGCATTAAACTGTCAGTTCCATATGTTAAAGTATCAACAGTTTTTGTTATCTCAGTTGAAAAGCAAAATGACACAACCAGAACAACCAGATTTAAAAGAGTTGCAGGATTTGTTGCATGATGCAGCGCAAGTGGGTAAACATACCTTGCAGTGTGGCTTTGATGCTTTAGAGGCCTCATGTAGAGCTGCTGTTATGGGGTCTGTTATACGTAGGCATGCTTGGCTCAAAGAGCAAACCTTACCAGATCATGTCAAAGCTAAATTATTAGATGCACCTCTTCAAAAAGATGTATTGTTTGGTGTTAAAGCTGAGGAGGTACTAAAGAAAATGGAGGAAAAAGCGAAATCAATGCAGACAGTGAAAGATTTCCTGCAGGTACAACCTCCACGTTTCAGCAGAAATTGGCCTTCAAAAGGAATTTCTGTGGTGAGCTCAAGCATGCCAAAGAAACACAGGTCTCCCTTTCTGTGTACCTCAAGCAACTCAAATCATCACAACAGACGCCTCAGACTACGCTTGGGGAGCACACATGACAGATCAGTGCATTCAGGGAAAATGGTCCCAAAAAGAGAAGCACCTACACATCAACCAAAAGGAAATGCTAGCCGTGCAAAATGCTATTATGACCTTCAAAGACCTACTGCATCCTGGCCAGCTATTGATAAGGACAGACAACACCACAGTGATGTGGTACATAAACAGGGGGGAACTCATTCATACCCCCTGTGCAGGCAAGCCATGACCCTATGGAACACAGCACTGGAATTGCAAATTCAACTACAGGCACAATTCCTGCCAGGGAAGGAAAACACACTGGTAGACAACCTAAGCAGAAATATGACAGATCGACACGAATGGAAGTTGCATCCTCAAGTTTTCACAAAGATAACTCGGGCATGGGGACAGCCAGACATAGATCTCTTTGCTACCCACAGAAATTACCAGTTGAAAAAATTTTGTTCAAGGTCCTATCATCCACAGGCCTGGAAAGTGGACGCACTTTCTTTCAATTGGACAATGTTGACAGTCTATGCCTTCCCGCCTCTTCCTCTGCTGCCCAAAGTTCTATTAAAAGCCAGAGCAGGGAGGCCGAAAATGATTCTCATTGCTCCAGACTGGCCAAGAAAACACTGGTATCCGCTCCTGAAGAGCCTGACACATTCCCCACCATGGATCCTACCTCTAGTCCCTCTTCTGTTGTCCCAGCACAACTACAAAACCCTTCACAGCCAGCTCAAAACCCTACATCTAGCTGCATGGAGAATTCCTTGATTTCCCAACAGACCCTCTCCTCCAAGGAGGTGCAGGATGTCATCTTGGAGGCCAGAAGACCTTCTACTAGAAAAGCCTACTCCGCCAAATGGAAATGATTTTGTGCCTGGAATAAAGAAAAGGGCCAGAATCCTTGGGTAATAAATTTACCTCAAATTTTACAGTACCTAGCTGAGATGTTAAACAGTGGACTTTCCTTCTCCTCCATCAAAATCCATGCTTCAGCCATTTCTGCACAATACAACACAGATCCTCCTTTATTCTCTCATCCTCTCTTAAGGCAGTTCCTCAGAGGGGCAAAGAATATAAAACCCCCAAGGAAACCACCAGTCCCTGCTTGGGACCTCAACTTCGTATTGGAAAAGCTGACCCTTCCTCCCTTCGAGCCAGCTTCTTCAACAGAACTACAATACTTATCATGGAAAACAGCCTTCCTTCTGGCTATCACCTCAGCACGCAGGGTTTCGGAGCTTCAGGCCCTCATGGCTGTGCAACCTTTCATCATTTTCCATCAGGACAGAGTTTCCTTACGAACCAACCCTACCTTTATGCCAAAGGTAGTATCCACTGTAGCTTTGAATCCGACTATCCACTTACCTACCTTTTATCCTAATCCACAAAACAAAGGGGAAAGACTACTACATTCCTTGGACATTCACAGACAACTTCGCTATTATTTGGACAGGACAAAGCCATTCAGGTAATCCGTGCAACTCTTTGTGTCCTATGCTACAGGTGCTCAAGGAAAGGCTATTTCCAAACAGACCATCTCAAAATGGATAGCCCACTGCATACGCTTTTGTTACTCATTTCATGGAAAAACTGTGCCTACATGCATCAGATCCCACTCCACCAGGGCCACAGCTTCCTCTGCAGCTTTCCTCAGGGGGGTCCCTACTAAGGACATTTTGGAAGCAGCCACTTTTGGAGTTCAGTGCACACTTTCTCCAAGCACTATCACCTTCCACTATACTCTAAATCTAGAGCGGGTTTTGTCACAGCAGTCTTGCAGGGCTTCCTCGCTCCTAGTTCCACTTAGTGTCTGCCACTCCTACTTAGCTTTGGGATTCTTCCCATCTGTAATGACTGCAGCTGTATGCACGATAAACATAGTACAGTTTTGTACCTACCATAAATGTAGATGTTTGAGTGCTCATACAGCTGCAGTCCAGGTTACCCCCCCCCTCCGTCCCCTCTTAAGACAGATCTTATGACAAACACCTTCTCATACAACCTATTTGGGGTATTCATTTATGGTGTATTTGCTTGCAACTAATGTTTTTTGATTATTCTATATTGCATGATTACATAAATTTATGTTTGGCCTTCCTTCTGGGGTCACCTGACATCTGGGGCAAGAAAAACTGAAGAAGATGGCATCGGCTGCCTCTTTTATACCCCTGCCGCACTGACGTCAGGGAAGAAGCGACGACAACCGATGCCTGACTTAGACTTTGGAATTCGGCCGACTGAGGACCAGCTTGACGGCTGGATTAACCCATCTGTAATGACTGCAGCTGTATGAGCACTCGAACATCTACATTTATGATAGGTACAAAACTGTACTTTATTCTATCAACTTTCTAAGTTTGTAGGAGCAATATTTAAAAATTGTCCCCACTTTTGGGCCTTTGTCCCACTTTTTTATTTATGACTTTGTCCAGATTTCTTGCTCTCAGAGGTTGAGGGGTGTGGCCGTATCTATACAATATTCCCAATTATTGTACCATCTTCATGCTGGAATTCATCTGATGCCCATTTGCAGATCGTACATCAAGTGGTGGGATGATCTTCTCTGTGGTTCTTGAAGGATGAACGTTCTCCCAATCTCCTCCAATGGTTACACTAAGCACAGATGCTTCCCTCAAGGGGTAGGTGAGGAGGCATTTCAAAGGGAAGATAGTCCTAGATTCTTTGTCTTGGACAGAGACTAGTCTTCAAATCAACATTGTGGAGATGAGTAGTCATCTGATGTTGCAGGCTTATCAGGACCGTTTCCTTGACGGTGAAATTTCTGTTCAGAAGGCAGTAGTGTAGTACATCAGCAATCAAGGGCGAACCCGTTTGTCCATTATGCAGGAAAGCCTTGAGAGACTGGTTCATAGGTGTGTACTAGGCTAACTGCCCTGGAGCCTGTATAAGCCTAGCCCAAGAAGATGCCCTGGCATCATGCCACCCAAAGTTAGTTCCCAGTGCCCCTGTCAAGCAAGGCCACTGAACGCCGGGGTGAACCCACTCGTCAAGATTTCTCTTAGAGGGCCAGTAAAGTGCTCTGCTTGACATGAATGGGAAGTTTGCTCGAAAGTATGAGAAGGCTCTGGGTTAGGAACCTGTCCCTCCAGCATGTTCTGTTTATTGTGGTAATGAGGTTAAGGTCCCTGGAGCATGTGGCATGGAGAGATTGGGATTTCTTTAGGTGCAGCATATCTAGCAGCTCTGGGTCAGACATGGCTTTGTAGGTCAAGCAGAGATTGCGTCTAAGTAGGCGATAAGAGAGACTATAGCTGGAGTTTTTTTAGTCTGTCCATATAGGACATGTATCTAAGGCTTAAGATCTTTGTAGTGAGGTATTTTTGTGGCCTCTCCAGTTGCTCTAGATGAATAGTGAGGTACATACCAAATGGGGCATTGTATTCTAGAATAGGTCTTATGAGGGATGAGTAGAACCTCTTTCTTCCTGGATGAGAAACCTTTTGTAATGAGATGTGCCACATAGAAGGACTTTCTGACTACAGTGACAATGTGGTTATTAAAGGAGAGGTTGGTGTCAACCTGTGTCCTTAGGTGTCGTATCACTCCTGTGTTTAGTGGACTACTGCCTATGTAGTATTTCATGGGCATCGAATTTTTCCCAAAGGGAATGACAATGCACTTTTTGGCATTGAGTTTAAGGCCATGGTTTTGGCACCAGTCATTGGTGTCAGTGAGACCTTTTTGTAGAATGCCTACATCAGTTAGAGAATCATTAATGGCTCCCAGTTTGCAATCATCTGCAAACTTGGTCAGTCAGAATCCCTTTGTGTTGGCTTGGAACTTCAGAGAAGTAGATGCCCAACAGGAGAGGACCTAGGACCGATTCCTGTGAGACACTGCTTGTAACGGGTCCGTAGTCAGATTTGGAGTCCACTACTTTCACAGTGTGAGTTCTATCAGTGAGCCATTTGGCAACCCATCTTATTTTGTAGGGGTTTATGCCTAATTTAGTGAGTCAGTCTATGTTTCCTGAGTGGGGGATGGTGTCAAAGGCCTCGACAAGATCTAGGTAGGCTGTGTGAACTACCCTGCCCTCTTCCACAGCTCTGGTGATAGACTCAAAGAAGTCTGTCAAGTTCAGCAGGCATGATCTACCTTTCACAAACCCATACTGCGTGGGGTCCAGAGTTTGGAGATTCCCTATGTCCTTATTTAGAAGGTCTGTGATGATGTGCTCCATAGCCATGCATATTGGATACGTCAGGCTAATGGAGCGGTAGTTCCCAGGGTCTGTAGTTCCCTCTTTATGGAGTGGGATGACCATAGCAGTGTACCATTTGGTAGGAACAAAGCCTGAAATGAGGCTGTGATTGAACAGGGTACTCGGGTGTGGTGCCAGTTCACTTTGTAATTCATGTAGAACACAGCCAGGGATATTATCAGGTCCCATGGAAGCTGTATTCTTGGCTTTGGACAGTGCGTTTTTTACCTGTGAAGCCGTGATTATAGGGACATGGCATTCCTCAGGTATTGTGATAGGCCCTTTAGGGGGTGAAAAAGGGGGTAAAGTTCTCACTGAACCTGCCAGCCTAATATGTTGGCAATATCAGTTGGTTCTGTATATGTATTGCCATTGTGCTGTAACTCGGAGCAGATCTGAGTATTGCCATTTGGATTCTTGACATAACTATAGAATGCCTTGTGGTTGTCTTTAGAGTCTGCAGCAATTTTGTTTTCATAGCTAGCTTTAGAGGATTTGATGATGGATCTCAGTTTTTTGCTGAGGCTAACAAAGGAGTTTTTCCAGTCTTGGGACTTAACCCTTTTCTGCAACAGTTTTTTCCTTCTGTTGTAGAATTTATTTATGGTGGGGGGCCACCAGATTGGCTTCCTTTTTTTTTGGAGGAGAGCATCTTGGTTCTGTTTGGTTATGGCCCCTTCCATGGACTTGTGTGTGAGCTCATACAGTGCATTGGTGTATGATTCGGCAGTCATGCACCTATTTTCCATTTGCATGGGTGTCATGAAGTTAGCCACCTCTGTTTTTAGAAGCCCAAAATTGGCTTTGAAGTTTTTTATGGTGGTTTCCTTTGGGGATGGGTGAGGATAGGATGTGGATATCCATGGTGATTAGCTTGTGGTCAGATCTGACCAGGGAGGAGTTGATTACTGGTTTAGAGCAGTGGTCACACATGCTAGTAATGACCAGGTCCAGGATGTTTCTACCCCTGGTGGGGGTAAGAATGAGTTTGTCCAGGGCACTGAAATTAATGAATTCCAGAAAACGTTGAGCAAGTGTGTTGGTACATGAGTAATTTTCCCAGTTAATGGAGGGGTAGTTAAAGTCTCCCAGTATAAGGGTATTGAGTTGTACCCTAATATTTTCCAGTGTATTTAGGAATGTGTAGTGGAAGTCTTTGGACATGGTGGGGGATCTCTAGCAGGCTACAACCTGGATTGCAGTTTTACCCAGTATTAGTTGTACCTGAAGTATCTCTGATGCGTTATGTTGGACTACTAGTCTGGAGGTGTATATATCCTTTATGAATATGGAGACACCACCACCTTTAGTGCTTTGGTCCAGGTTTAAGGGCTGAAAGGTTTGGTATGAATTATAGCCTGGTAGTGCTGGGGTGCTCTCCGGTGCCTTGAACCAGGTCTCGGTCAGTGCATAGGTTTCGATGTTCTCCATTTTAAGGAGTGCTTCAAGTGAGTGCATTTTGAGATTTAGACTTCTAGCGTTGGGTAGTATGACACTCTGATTTTGTTTGCTTGTAGCTGTTATGGTGGTAATTTTGTCTTTAGCACATTGCCTAAAAAAAGGCACTATAGGGGTGGCAAGAACCTTGGCCAGTATATGGAATCCATGGGGTGACAGATGCAGGCCATCTCTGGCGAAGCATTGAGGTCGGTCGATCATGTCATCCCAGGCAGATAGATATTGGATCCCCTTAAAATGACACCAGAAGTTTAGCCAATTGTTGAAGTCAATCATTTTCTGCTTGTACAGTGGTATCATTCTGGGTGACTGTAGGATGCTACCTCAAAGCTAGGGTCATACCTTCCTGGGCTACAAGATCAGAGAGCTCTTCTGTCTCTCCATGTAGTCCAGGGAGGTACGTCTCAGGTCATTCACACCATGTACAGTGACAGTCATATTGCTACCTGTCATACAGTGACCTAAGTGCATGCATTATGTGGTGGATCTTGGCACCCAACAGGCAGCTGACCATAACTTTCTCCTTGTTCAGCCTAGTGAGTGGGACATCAGTGTGCCTTGCTATTGTCACCTATGACTAGTGTATTGGGTAAGTTGTTTTGCCTTATGGGCTTTGGTTGAGTGGCACACACTTTATGTGAGCTGTGTGTCTCATGGTTTGTGCTGGGATGTGGTGGTGGTTGTTTGTTCCTGTCTTGGAGGTTTCTGTTTGGGAAGATTTTTATTGAGAGCCTCCACGAAAGTAGGGGTGTGTTTTGTGTTACTATGTGAGGGTTGTGGTGGTGTATGTTCTGGAGGGCTATGTGGTGTGGTGCAGGTGTTATCCTTCTCCTCTTGACTAGCTAATCCAGTCTTGGCTGGGGAGTGCTTGGCTTCAAATTTGGCTATATATGTGCATCTTTCACAAGTCATAGTGTTGGATGTTAGAGGAGAGGGTTGTCTGTGTACATGAGGCCGTTGCTACACTGCCTTAGGATGCCCAGGTTCACAGGAGAAAGCACAGGAAAGTGACCTTTAGACATGCCTGGATATGAGCTCACTATATTAAGTACTGAAGCCTTTTACAGGAAAAATGTCACTCAAAGTGTTTGAGTTTGTACAGAGCACTGCCAAACACTTGAGGGGAAACCAGTATGTAGACCCCGAAAATTTAAGGATTTAGTATTTAGGCAGATATTCTAAAGTTAGGAAGAAATCAAGCAGTACTTACTGAAAGTAAAGAATTAGCTTGTCAAGAATGATGAAAAGAGGGGAAGTCACATGAATAGCTGCTGCCTGGCTAATACTAATGCTGGTCTCAGCACAGCTTCACTCTGTTGGGATACAATACTCCTTTGCTTCTTTCCTCTCCAGAAGCAAAATGTTAGCACCAATCCCAAGAAGAGAAGCAGGCCATAGCCTGTTTGGTGATCACAGTCTTGTTCCAGATGATGCAGGGGTCTGCAGGCTTGTAGCCTTTTTCTGGTAGATGCCTTGAATACAACCAGACCAATCCAGGTACATTAAGCACAGACACTCTCCAACCCAAAACAGTCAGGAATCAATGCACTCTGCTCCTACTCTCACCATGATCAGAATATAAGCACAGATTCCAAGCTGTTGCATATAAAACAGTTAAGTTTTCTGGTGATCAGCAGTCTCCAGGAAATAATGTAACTGCACTCCTTCTCTCACCAGGATAAAACAGAAGCACTAATCCCAAGATGACTACTGAGAGGCAGGATGGGGGCTCTCCAGTAACTGGTGGTCTTGCAATAGATACTTAAAGGTAAAATGAAAAAAATGGTTTATCCTAAACACTGCAGTGTGCAGTAGAGGAGTTAGATGTGAAAGTAGGTAACTTAAGATGTTCATCGTGTTATACTGCTGCAGTCATCACACTTGGGTTATCCTGCCGTCAGGCGGTCCTGCAGTTGGACAAATCCCAAAGTCTTGGTCCGGCGCTGGTTGTCGTCGCTTCTTCCCTGACGTCAGTGTGACGGGTATAAAAGAGGCAGCCAACGCCATTTTCTTCAGTCTTTCTTGCCGCGCGGTGCCCGAAGCAGAAGCAGTTCGCAAGTGCCAGTCGGCTAGCTCCTGATATTTTCTAATCTAATTTCAGCCCAAAGTCTTCTCTAAAGCTATGTACCCTGTTGGGGAAACTTTTCTTGCCTCAGACCGATGTCAAAGTTAATAATTGCATTTCTTGTGGGAAGCAAATACCTCATAAGGATTTTCATTCTTATTGTATTCCTTGCCTAGGCCCAGACCACGACGTCTCTGGTTGTCGGTTTTGTGTTAGGTTTAACAAACGTATAATCAGGCGTCGGGCAGAATTCGCCCGACATTATTTTGGCAGAAAATTTAACTATAGCATGTCGTCGGAGCAACCGACATCAGCAATGACTAAAAAATGCAAGGATAAGGACAGGCAACCAAGGCCAAGACCAGATGCCGAGGCCTGTCGCTGGTTCTCCGGTTTTCAGCGAGGCGCCTACGCAGTTCCTGACTACTGCTGATTTAGAAATTGACGGCCTCCCAGACCAAATCAGCTGGGCCTCAGGAGCCAGTTCCATCTCACCCCTCGGATGCCAACCCTGACGGTGATCCAGAGATTTTGGACAGGCCTTTGGTTTCCTGAAGGTGTCTTCAAACAGACAACTATTTCTATTAAGTCTTATGCTAAACTTAAAGCCCCCTTAAAAATTAGAAAACCAGGTCCACAGACCCCCCCCCCCCACAAACCCCTATCCCTAAAAAACATGCTCAAAATGGCTGAGGATTTAATTACCCTTATCAGGGGTTCCCAACCCCCTCCTGACAAAAGGCCTAGACTGGAGGAAGATTATCCTTCCTCTGACCAAGCATCCATTTCCTCAGCTAACTCTGAGGACCAGGATTATTCCTTCCCTCCTTATGAAGACTCAGATGCTGAAGAGTCCATTCCCTGTCTCCCCCCCCCCCCCTGAAGACTACTCTTTTGGGGAAACTTTACACACCATGAGGGAACACTTCCACTGGGAAGGCCAAGATTACTCTGACTCTGAGAAGACTCCGTGAGTTTCTACTTCTTCCACAGCATAGACCCCTTGCAATTCCTCCAGTTTTAGACATTTTGGATGATGTCTACACCGAATCTAGTCTAAACCCAGACTCCTTACCTCCTGCACCAGCTAAACCAGACCGATACTACCGAGTTTCTGATTCTCATAAGTTTCTATATAAAAGCCCTGTTGCAGACCCCAAAACCATTTCCCAGGGTCCCAAAGGGGTTAAGGCCTCTACTGCTAAGAATCCACTACCTTCTGAAAGAGATTCCAGAGCATTAGAAAGATGGGGGAAGAAAGTGTATACGTCTGCCACTTTGGCCATGAGGGCCTTAAACTGCCAATTCCACATGCTAAAATACCAGCAGTACTTGATTACACAATTAAAGCAGAAAATGATCCCTCAGACAGATCAACCTGATTTCAAAGAGATGCAGGATTTGCTGCATGCAGCAGAACAGGTGGGAAAGCATACCTTACAGTGTGGTTTTGATTCATTGGAAGCCTTATGTAGAACAGCTGTCACAGGAGCTGTAATTCGTAGACATTCTTGGCTAAAAAAGCAAGCCTTACCAGAACATGTCAAAGCAAAGTTGTTGGATGCTCCATTGCAGAAAGATGTGTTGTTTGGTGTCAAAGCAGAGGAAGTCTTAAAGAAAATAGAAGAAAAGGCAAAATCTATGCAGACAGTCAGATTTTTTACAGGTACAACCTCCTCGTTTCAGCAGAAACTGGCCATCAAAAAACTGGTCCTTTCCTGCATCAGACAGACCCCAAAGGGGTAGGTACAGACGCCCAAGGGGCAGAGGCCAGCCACAAGGTTCTTTCAGGCCTAGACAATGGCATACAACAACTCAGAGGTGGAGACGAAAGATCTCAACCCTTCAGGAAACAAACACAATGACTTCCCTCTTCGCCTGCCAAGCAAAATTGCCCTGGCAGCACGTTTGGGAGGAAGACTGGCTCTATTCCCACAAAATTGGCGCATCATAACAAAGGACAAATGGGTTCTGGATATTATTACCCAAGGCTACAGATTTCATTTTCACACTTTACCACGGATGAGAGGCATGACAAATCTGCCTCCAAACCAATGGGCAGAGGCACAAACAAATTTCAGCTCTCATGGATATGAAAGCAATTCAAAAGGTACCTACAAAGGAGCAAGGTTTTTACTCAAGACTATTTCTAGTACCAAGAAAGGACAAAACCTGGAGACCCATTTTAGACATCTCAATTCTAAACACATACCTGGAGGTACCTAAATTCAAAATGCTCACACTACAGCAACTTCTTCCCATGCTGGGCAAGGAGTCTTGGCTGGTAACATTGGACCTCAGAGGCATACCTGCATGTCCCTATCAGACAAGATTGCAGAAGATACCTCAGTTTTTTGGCAGGTACAATGCATTATCAATTCTCTGCATTGCCCTTTGGCTTATCTACTGCGCCCAGAGTATTTACGAAATGCCTGGCACCAGTAATTGCATACTGCAGACAATGAGGAATACAAATTTATCCATATCTGGACGACTGATCCAAGCGGACAGCAAGGACATTCTATTACAGCATCTGGCATTTGTAACTAAGCTGCTAAGTTGCCTTGGGTGCACAGTAAACCAAAAGAAGTCAAAGCTAATACCCTCACAAGACATAATATTCCTGGGTGCCAGCTTAAATACAACGGCCCAGATGGCTTACCTCACGCCAGACCAACAAAAACAACTGACTCAATACTTCAAAAAGATGGCAACTTTTACCCAGCTCACTGCAAGGAAAATCCTGCAGGCATCGGGGTTCATGGCATCCTGCATTCAACTAGTTCCATATGCAAAGCTGCATATGAGGAAATTACAGTGGTACCTGAAAAGTGTATGGACTCAACACAGGCACAGCCTCGAAACAAGTATACCTCTCATTCCTTGCCTTCAAAAAGAGTTCCTATGGTGGGATCAAGCATGTCAAATAAACAAGGGTCTTCCTTTTGTCTTACCTCCAGCAAACCAAACTATGACAACAGATTCTTCAGACTACGCCTGGGGAGCACACATGGCAGGACAGTGCATACAGGGCAAATGGTCTGCAAAACAAATGCATCTACACATCAACCAAAAGGAGATGCTAGCTGTGCAAACTGCACTGACAGCCTTCAAGGACCTCTTGCATCCAGGACACCTACTAATAAGGACAGACAACACCACGGTTATGTGGTACATAAACAAACAGGGAGGAACACACTCCTACCCTTTATGCAGACAGGCAATGACCTTGTGGAACACAGCATTGACTTACCCAAGTACAACTGCAAGCACAATTCCTGCCAGGAAAGGAAAACATATTGGCAGACGAATTAAGCAGAAATATGGCAGATCCGCATGAGTGGAGACTACACCCACAAGTATTTTCAATGATAACTCAAAGGTGGGGACGTCCAGACATAGATCTATTTGCCTCCCCCAACAATTGCTAACTACAGAAATTTTGCACAAGGACTTATCATTCCCTAGCCTGGAAAGTGGATGCCCTATCATTCAGTTGGACAGCATTGACAGTCTATGCCTTCCCACCACTACCTCTATTGACCAAGGTATTACTGAAAGTCAGATCAGAGATACCACAAATGATCCTCATTGCTCCGGACTGGCCATGTCAGCACTGGTACCCATTACTAAGGAACTTGACTCACAGCCCTCCATGGATCTTACCTCAGTTCCCACTTCTGTTGACTCGGCAAAACTCTCAGATCCTTCACAGTCAGCTCAGGACTTTAAATTTAGCTGCATGGAGAATACCTTGAATTATCAATCAACACTTCTCTCAAAGGACGTCCTGAATGTCATTTTGGAGGCCAGGAGGCCCAGCACCAGAAAAACTTACTCAGACAAATGGAAAAGATTTTGTGCATGGCACCAGGCTAAAGGCCAAAATCCTGGGATACCAAACATTTTTCAAATACTGCAATACTTAACTGAGATGCTACACAAAGGCCTTTCTTTCTCATCCATTAAGATCCATGCTTCGGCCATTTCAGCTCAATATAATACGGATCCTCCCATATTCTCACACCCTTTACTAAGGCAGTTTCTCAGAGGGGCTAAGAATATAAGACCCCCCCCCCAGGAAACCCCCAACGCCAGCTTGGGACCTCAACTTCGTTTTAGAAAAATTAACACTGCCTCCTTTTGAACCAGCCTTCTCAGCAGAACTACAATACTTGTCATCGAAAACAGCTCTGTTTCTGGCTAATCACCTCAGCACGCAAGGTCTCAGAACTACAGGCACTCATGGCAGTGGAACCTGTCATCATTTTTCATCAGGACAGTCTCTCTTTACGAACTAACCCTATCTTTATGCCAAAGGTAGTAGCCAGTGTGGCTTTGAATAAGACCATTCATTTACCCACCTTTTATCCAAACCCCCAGAATAAAGGAGAAAAACTCCTTCACTCTTTGGACATTCACAGACAGCTGTGTTACTGTTTGGATAAGACAAAGACCTTCAGAAAAACTGGCCAACTCTTTGTATCCTATGCTACAGGTTCACAAGGAAAGGCTATTTCAAAACAAACCATCTCCAAATGGATAGCACATTGTATCCGCTTTTGCTACTCACACCATGGAAAGCAGTGCCTGTTAATATTGGGTCCCATTCTACCAGGGCTACAGCAACCTCAGCAGCCTTTCTCAGGGGGGGGGGGTTCCAACCAAGGACATTCTAGAGGCAGCTACTTGGAGTTAAGTGCACACCTTTACCAAGCACTACCACCTTCCATTATACTCAAAAACCAGAGCTGGTTTTGCCACTGCAGTTCTGCAGGGCATCCTAGCTTCTAACCCAGTTTAGTACCAGCCACCCATCCATAGCTTTGGGCTTCAACCCAAGTGTGATGACTGCAGCAGTATAACACGATGAACATAGTACAGTTTTGTACCTACCATAAATGTAGATGTTCGAGTGTATATACTGCTGCAGTCCAGGTTACCCTCCCACCATCCCCTCTACATACCAGGGTGTTACTTATAACTCCATGTACATCAATCAATTGGATGCATGTCTATATGGTATATTTGCTAACAGCTACTACTATTGTTTATCTACTAAGGTATTTTTGCATAATTATTTGGATTGCTTTCCTAGTTGGGAGCACCTGGCATCTGGGGCAAGAAAAACTGAAGAAAATGGCATCGGCTGCCTCTTATACCCCTGTCCCACTGACGTCAGGGAAGAAGCGACGACAACCGATGCCAGAGCAAGAATTTGGGATTCGGCCGACTGCGGGACCACCTGATGGCAGGATAACCCAAGTGTGATGACTGCAGCAGTATATGCACTCGAACATCTACATTTATGGTAGGTACAAAACTGTACTTTTTGCCTGTCTAAAAAGTTAAGTTTTAGTGGAGAGTTACTATTTTTAAAACAGCAAGATAGATTGAAAGGGGGTTGTCACTTTTTTATTCTGATGCTATGGAAGACAGTAGGATGGCCAATAAATTTAAATAGCTGAAGGGGAGTGATTTCACAAAATGATAATTTTGTGCTTACACCAACCAGTAAAAGCAGAGAGGAAATGGTAATGGGTGATGTCTTCCTGTTGCTTTCTCATAACAGCACATATCCCAAGGACTTGCAGAATTCTAGCCGACATGAGTGGTCCCTCAGTCAAGCAGTGATGAATCAATGTTCATTCACTGTGGTCACCCTTGCTGTGATCTTTTTACTTCATACCTAAACAGCAAGTGCAGTAGTTACTTTGCCCTAATCCCTTTACAGAGTTTGTGTCAGAGCGCTGCTCTAGTCCACAGTTGCCCCCCGTGTCTTCTTTAGGCCTTTCCCCCAATACCAATGATGGTGAATTTTGTTTGGAAAGTCAGATGGTGCAAGGTCAGGATAAACCCCTTCCTCTGGTTTCATCTAGTTTGTCCACCCTGGATGTTGGATTGCTGTCCAAATCTCCTGAGTCACCCATCTGGGCAGCCTCTCCTGGACACAGACAGTGAAGCTAACTGCATGGTTCCTTCATTTTTAATAGTGGCCAGAGATGCCAAACTATCTGGTCTGGTTGTTCATATCCTTTCAGCTTCACTTAAACTAGATACCTGAAAAGTTTATCTTGGCAAGTGGAAGAGGTTTTCTATTTCAGCAGCTTCCAAAGGAATAGCTCTCTCTTCCGTGCTTCTTCCCTTCATCCTGGACTACTTGTCATATTTGTTCCAGTTTTTCAGCTGTCCGGGTTCAATTAGCAGCTCTCTCCAATTTTCACATTTGACATAAGTACCCTTTTTATTGAGGCCTCCTGTATGGGATCCAGTTCACCATGGGGCATAATTTTTCATGCTACAATCCTTAACTCAAGCTCCCTTTGAGCCAGCAGCCTCAGTGGATTTGAAATTCCTTTTTTGACAAACCAGTTTTCTGGTAGTAGAAACTTCCACAAGAAGGATTTCTGAACTGCAAGTACTTTCTGGTAAACCCCCTTATTTGAACTTCCATAAGGATATAGTGTATTTGAGAGCAAATCTTTCACCCAAAGGGTGGCATCTGAGGTGAACCATAATCAGACGATCAATCTGCCAGTATTCCTTCCAAGATTTTCTAACAAAGGAGTGTACTTTTCATTTACTAGGTGTTCACAGAAAGCTCAGATTCCCTCTCCACAGGAATAAAGATTTAGGAAATCTGGTGAACCGTTTCTTACCTTCTCCAAAGCAGAACAGAGGCAGTGTTTCTCAGGTCACACTGTCTAGATGGCTTTTAATTGTGTAGTCTTTGTTGTCCTTACTCAAGAAACTAAAGGCTCATTTGGCAAGGGCTATAATTACTTTTGCTGTCTTTATGCACATAGTTCTTATTGACATTTGTGCTGCAGCAATTTGGTCAACAGTCCACACATTTGTATCTCATTACAGGCTTTCATGTAGTCCAGATCTTGTACATCCTTTGTCTTCACCATTCTCAGGAGCATCCTTCCTTGATGTCTTCCAGGTGTTTGGTGCCTTGGGAATCTGTACAAAAAGGTGAATAAGATGAAAACAGACAACACTGGAAATGAAAGTTACATACTTACCGTAATGATAGATCTGGGTTGTCTTGTTTTCATCTAGATCAACATCCCTTCCCATTACAGATTTGTTACCTGGTGCTCTTGTTTGAATGCATGCACCTCAGCAGAGACCTTGTCTTTCTACAGCGTCAGATGGCTGCTTTTTTTCTTTATCAGTTCTTTGTTCAGGTTGAGGGGATAACCTGTTTTCATCAGGATAGTGGAAATTTTTCAGTTGAGCAGCAAACTCAATCTAAGGTATTCTGGTGGAAAAGAGGGAATTATGGGTAGGGGAGAAGTCAGATCTGAAGATCCCCAGCTTTTGAGAGGTGTCAATCTTGGATCCAGTAACCCAAAGGTTGAACCGGACAAAAACAAGCCAGCCTCGTTCTATTGTTATGGTATGTGCATAATTTTCATATGTCCTTCTATTCCAGTATTCTACTTGTGGGTTTACCCTTCTTCCTCTCCAGTTCATCCGACCAGGTTTCCAAAGATTTTTAGTCCCTCTTGGTGCGTCGGATGTCTGACGTGGCTGCTGGAACATGGGCCATAAGTGACGTCTGCAAGCAGCAGCCCTCAGAACTTTTCAACTGCCACTCGTACCCCAGGTGCAAAAAGTTTAGGTAAGCACCCCCTTGGGCATTTCTTCAGGCCTTGTTGCCATCTCTTAAGGGCAAGTGCAAGTGCGGTTGCCGGATTCCCCACAAAGACACCCATGACCAGTGTCTCTTTTGCCTAGGCAAGGAACACGACCACGTGAATTGTGCCATTTGTTTGTCATGAAGACCTTACGCCGCCATTTATAGTCCCTTCACCTTTATCTTGAGAATCAGCATTTAAAGCAGTTAGTGTTGGGGATGGAGGCCGTGACCGAAGCCCCTAGAAAAAGTCCAAGGCCTTGCGGCCAATGACATCTGCTGCACCTCTCGCTGCCGTACCTCAGCCTGTAGCCAATGGTAGCTTGGTTGAGGATCCGGCATCTGCCGGTGTAGATAAAACGGGTACCTCTGAGGAAGCCGCACAATCTCGAGCGGACATGTCCGGAAAGGATTTACCAGTACCTACCTCAGACGATGGGAGAGAACCAGCGTTCACTCTGGGCCCATCGAATCCTGCCACCTCCATTCCGATGCCAGACCCTAGGCCTACCGTCTCTCACTCCTGCTAGGCATTCTAAAAAGAAACAAAAAAACTAGACACCTTACTTTGACTTCTGAATCCATGCCTGATTGGCAGGTTTTCAGTCAGAATTTTTTATGTTCATGAGCCTTAGGCCTTCTGCTGATCCCTCTGTCTCTGCACTTCCTCTACTTAGCCCTAGGCCCCACTCTGAAAGGGCAGACCAGGCTGAAGAAGTAGATTCTGATTCCTCTGAGGAATCTCTGTCCTGTTCCTCCCAGATTTCATCCCCCTGGGATATGGATCTTCTGAAGAGGGCTTTGTTGAACCTGGCTCCCCTGTTAAGGATTTAACCTTTGGGGAAACCAGAAATATGATGAAAGACCACTTTAAGTGGCAATGCTAGGATATGACTGAAGTACAAAAAAGATTTTATGTCTTAATTCAAATGGACTGTCCTAGGCCCTCGACATTCCCTCCCATCAAACCTGCTTTCTTGGATGTCTTTGCCACCACTTCCATCTGTCCAGACTCACAGCCCCTTGCTCCTTGTAGGGCAGATGGGCTTTACAAGATGCCTGATTCAGAGAAATGGCTCTTCAAATGCCCTCCAGCTGGCCTAGCCACCATCTCCATTTCCTTCGATAGGGCTTCTAAGCTCCTTCCAACCACCACCATCCTTCCTGCTGACAAGAACAGCAAAACTATGGAGAGACTAGGTAAGAAGATTTACACTTCTTACACACTCTCCTTCAGGGCAACCAACTACCAGACACACATGACTAAATACTCCTTAGCTCTTTTTGGTTAAAGCATCTAAGGAATTAGAGGACATTCCTGACTGTGCAGCCAAAGCCCCTCTAGCTTTCCTAAACTGTTGGACACCCCTCTTGACAATTCAGCCGTGTTTGGCACAAAGGTTGCTGACATGTTTAAATCTCTGCAACAAAATGATAGGAATTGTGGGATTTAAAGCACCTTCTGGTTTTTCCTATGCCTAAGTTCCGAAGAAACTACCCAACCAAATCTCAATTCATCAGAAAATCAACTAGGTCTTCAGCTCCTCCTAGGTCTAGGAGACCTCCTAGAAGGCAGCCTACCCAGCCTAGACCTTCTCAGACCTCTAGCCAAAGACCTCACTTTCCAAGTAGGGTAGGAAGTGTCTGACTACCTGCCAGTCCTTCAGCCCCTCCCCTTCTGTCTGTTCCCCTATCCACCCACCTCTCTCACTGTTTCCCAGGGTGGTCTCTCATCACCACAGACAAGTGGGTGCTATCCATCTTCCTAAACAGATACTTCATGTCCTGGCACACCCCACCTACAAAGCTAGGAATCCCTCCTCCATCTCCCAACCAAATACAGGCCCTCCATCCAATACTACAGTGACTCCTGATTCAAGGCACCTTAGAACCAGTACCCAGAACAGAGAAAAGAAAAGGATTCTACTTCAGAATATTCTTCGTCCCAAGAAAGGAAGGATTGTGGAGGCCTATGTTAGACCTTTCCCATCTTAATCTCTTCCTATGGGTACCCACCTTCAGGATGTTAACTCTTCCTACCCTTTTCCCTCATCTTTCCTCAGGTCTTCATGGCCACTCTCGACGTAAAGGATGCTTACCTTCACATTCCCATAAAGCCCACCTTCTACAACTACCTCAGGTTTATGGCAGTCTCTTCCCACTATCAGTTCTGTGCCTTGCCCTTTGGACTCTCTACTGCCCCCCCCCCCCAAGATCTGCACAAAATGCCTGGCTCCAGTTGTTGCTTATTGCAGAGCAAAAGGTATCCAACTATTCCCATACCTGGACGACCTCCTTATACAGGCAGAAGTTAAGCCACTCCCAAAAACCTCCAAATTCTCCTTCAGTCTCTGGGTTTCATGATAAATTACCTCAAATCCCACCTCCAGCCCATGCGGAACATTGTTTTTCTGGGCTGCAAGATCAGGACAGACCTCATGAAGGCATTCCCCCCACCAGAGAAAGTGGAATCCCCTTCTATCCATCACCTGACAGCTCTACAAACTACAGAGCTGACTGCAAGACAATTCCTCAAGTTGCTAGGGTACATGGCAGCTACCATCCCCATGCTGCCCCTAGTAAGAGAAAACTATAGTGGTACCTCCATTCGGTATGGACCTAACACACTCTCAACCTGTAGAGATCAGAATCCCACTGCTCCTCTGCCTACAAAATGGTGGATGGCTGAGGTAGTACAGAACCCAGGAATCCTACTTACCTCCCCCTCCCAGACCATGCACACAGATGCCTCTGATCTGGCCTGGGGATCCACTCTGGGAACAAGAAAAGTGCAAGGTTTGACGAGACCATATAAACATAAGGGAAATAAGAGCCATCCTTCTTGCTCTAGAGGCATTCCTTTCCTACTTAGAGCTGGGACTTCTAAAGATATTCACAGATAACACCACAGTGCTGTGCAATCTGAACAAGTGGGGGGGAGGGCAAGTCCTACCCCCCCTATGCAGACTAGCTCTGCAGGTGTGGGACCTAGCTACCTGTCAGAGGATTGTCCTCCAGGCAGCTTACATTCCATTCCTGCACAACTTTCAGGCAGACCACCTAAGCAGAACCATCTCAAACAACCACGAATGGATGCTGCAGAGATGTATTCCTAGATCTGGTCCACAGGTGGGGTATTCCACAAATAGACCTGTTCACCTCCTCCATAAACGGGCAACTTCCTGGGTACTGCACCAGCACACTAGACCCCCCTCAAGGCACTAGCTACAGATGCCTTCTCAATAACATGGAAGGGGAAATTCCTGTATACATTTCCCCCTTCCCACTCATTCAAAGGGTCCTGCTAAAGATTCAGCAGGATTCACCCAAAATCTTGTTGGTGACTCCCCTAGTGGCCAAGACAGCATTGGTTCCCCTTTTATTACACCTGTTAAAGGGTAATTACCACCAGTTACCCCACCCCTCAATAGACCTAATCACACAGAAGGGAACCCAGATCCACCCATTGTGGCAATCCCTCCACCTCACACTGACAGCTAGGGTTCTGATTTCCCTTCTGCCACCTCTATAACGAGGATGTACTCACTGTCCTACAGCAGGCCAGGTAACCTAACACTGGGAAATCTTATATCTCAAAATGGAAAAGGTTTTCCATCTGGTGTCAAAGACAGTTGTATCCACTGGAAAGTGATGTACCTCTAGTCCTGTTGTACATGTGTGAGCTTATGCAGACAGGTTTGTCTTACTCCTTGAAGGCACACCTGTCTGCCATCTCTGCCTGCCTCCCCATGGATCCATATCTTACTTCCAGGCTTACTGCCAAACATTTTCTCAAAGGAGTCCTGCATATGAGGCCTCCCAAGAAACCTGTCCCTCCTTGGTATCTGAACTATGTCCTAGAGGAACTTACCCTGGCTTTTTATGAACCAGCAGACCAGGCACCCTTGAAGTTTGCATATGGAAAACTTTTGCTGATAGCTCTGACTTCTGCTAGAAGGGTCTCTGAACTACAGGCTGTTATGGCTAGTCCAATCTTCTTCATTTTTCACATGAACAGGGTGATCCTTAAGACAAGCTTGTCCTTCATTCCCAAAGTAGTGAATGACTTATCCTTGAACAAGGCTATCCACCTTCTTTCCTAACCCACAGGGAGATAGTAGTTCTTTCCCTTGACGTCTATAGGCAGCTTGGGTTTTATTTACACAAAACCAAACCATTTAGGACATCAGACCAGCTGGTTTTCTCCTTTCATGCCAGGGCCCTGGGGAAACCTGTCGGCAAACTATTTTGGCCTGGATCTCTCAGGCCATTTCCTTCCGTTACCTACACCCTGGCAAGACCTTGCAGGGCAATGTCAAGGCCCATTCCACCAGAGCTATGGCTTTGGCTGGAGCCTTCTTTAAAAGATTAGACACAAACTCTATTCTGGAGGCAGCCACTTGGTCCTCTGTTCACATTTTCACCAAACACTACAAACTGGACCATATCTCCAGGGCTAGGGCAGGATTTGAAACTGCTACTGGACCACCTTCCATGCTTCAGTGAGCTTTGGTACTTTCCCACAAGTAGAATACTGCAACATTTGAATAGAGCGACAAAGGAAAGTTATGTAAAAATCTTACCATAAATGTACTCCTTTTCCATGTTGCAGTATTCTTTCCCACCCACCTCCCCTGTCGTAGGATTGCACTTACTTTCTTAGGTTATAATGGGCAACCTGTGCCCTTCAGGACTGGCTCTGACTGGGGCTTTCTTTGCAGTTCTGAGGGCTGGTGGCTGCAGATGTTACTTTTATGGCCCATGTTCCAGTAGCCACGTCAGACGTCAAACGCACCAAGAGGGACTGAAAATCTTTGGAAACCTGGCTGGACAAACTGGAGAGGAAGAAGGGTAAACCCACAAGTAGAGTACTACAACAAGGATGAGAAGGACATCTATGGTTATAGTAAGATTTTGCACAACGTTCCTTTCCCCCTTCTTTTGGAATTGGCCAGGGGCAATTACCACAAGTGCCTCACAGGTTGGACTTATTCAAAATCAGGGGTGTTTGATACATTTTGACCTGAACTGATTGCCTGGATGATAAGATCTTAATACTGCTACGCATCTTTTTTCTGAGAATGTGTATCGGGTATTAATGGTGGCAAGAAAGACTGCTACTGGAAAGTCATATATTAGCAAAGAGAAAATGTTTTCTAGTTGGTGCCAACAAAAGAAGAGAAGCAGCACCCATTCAGGGCTAGTGTTTCTGTGGTATTACAGTATTGGTGTTAGTTGCTATCCTACTCCTCTATCAAGTTTTATTAGTTGGCCATGCCAGCATGTCTGCTCATGGATCCCACTTTCAGTGCAGTCTTATGAAAATGTTTTCAAAAGGGGTTCTGCATAAAAATAAACTCCCAGAAAACCTGTGGCTCTTCTTTGGGAATCTTAATTTTGTGTTAGAGAAGCTAATACTTGCTCCATTTGAATGAACTCATTTGTTGACTTTAAGTTCTTAACAGTGAAGCTATTTTACCACATGTCTTAGCATGGCTAACCTTTCTCTTAGGTTAACTTATGGTTATGAATGTGACTATCAGTTTGGAACATTTGTTCCTATTAGGAGGTTAAAATGTCAATATTTGAAGATGTACATAGTTTTGTGTGTTAACAGGTTTGAGGGGGGTTATTGGAGTGAGTTTTTGTGTTTGAGGGCTTTCAGTAAAAGTTTTGCAAGATGTGATGTAGGCTCAAAATATCAGCCTGCCTAACAGTGTATGCATGTAGCACAAAAGCTGAAACTAGACATTTAACAAAAAGCTGTTGTACATAAAATGTGGGAATAATAACTTTTTAATACAGTGATGTTTTCTGTAATGTCTTAAAATATCAATGGTCTCAGATAAATACAAAAAAAGAAAGTAGTGAAGTATATTAAAAAATGTAGAGTGCAAATAGCAATGCTACAGGAGACACACGTGGAAAGAACTGAACATGTGAATTTCATAAAGAGTGGTTTACATGGTTGTTCAGTGCAATACCTGGGACAAAGGAAAAGAGGAGTGCATATATTAATTGCAAAAGGAGCTCTACTAGTGATAGACGAAGATAAAAAAAGATACTAGATTTGTAATACTAAGAGGCTACTGCAAGGGAGGAGTATTACACTGGCAGGTATTCATATTCCACCTAAAACTGCTATAATGTAGCTTAAGAAAAGTCTGGGAGAAATAATCAGCTTTCAGCAAGGAATATTACTTATAGGTGGGAACTGGAATTTGATTGGCAGTAGTGAAGATGTGTCTGGGTGGCCCAGAAGGGAAAATATAACAATGGAGGGGTAGACCTTTGAAGAACTTTATGAAAATATTTGGTAAGGAAGATCTGAATTCAGTACTAGGAATTCAGAATTAATTTACATATTCCAGAGATTCAAAAAAGACAGGGCTAGGTTGGAGAGAGTTTAAATTTCACAGGAACATGTGCATTAAATTGAAGGTCTTGATACGCACCCAATAAGTATTTTAGATTGTGTCAATAATAACAAATAAAAATGCATGGTAATAAAAAAAATGAGAGAATGGCGCTTTCTCACATATTGAAAAAAGAGCAAGTTCAGGAATGGGTCATAGAAATTATTCAGGAGCTGTTACTATTAGAGAAGATAGAAATTTCTTCTGAAAATATAGCTAGGTGGTGACATAAAATTAAAGTGGAGTTTAAAATGGGGTGGAAATAAAAGAATGGGAGGTATGGGTAAGAGGTAAGAATTGTTTAGAAGGACTGACAAATGTTAAAGTATTGCAAAATGGGGGAATCTCACAGAAAATGAAGAGACGCTCTAGAGCACAAAAACTCTTAGCACAACTCCGGCAGCAGAAAGCAGAAAGGGTTGATGCCAAGCTTAGGGGAGCCTATTACAAGGAAGATAAGAGATCCTGTAGAAGTATTTTGGAAATTCTATGAAAGTCTGTATAAGGCAAAGAAATGTGGAACTCAAAAAAAGGTACAAATGGAAATGCTTATGAAGAATTATATATGCCAGGGTTAAAGGTAGATGAGGCTCATTTACTAACAGGATAAAAATGGTAATGTATAACCAATCTACAGGAAAGTACCCAGGAATGGATACTATTCCTGTAGAATCCTGTAGAAGTTTGGAAGCTAGGAGGGAAACAACTGATTAAGATTTGGAAGTTTTTTTTAAACAGTATTTTAGGAGGAGGAGAAGTACCAACATCCTGGGAGGAAGTGGTGGTAGCTGTAATACCTAAAGAGGGTAAAGGTCCATCAGATTCAGCTTCATACAAGCCTATTTCAATACTAAACCTTGATTATAAAGTGTTTGTTTATAATGGCAAATGTGATGCCACAATTGATAGGTATGGATCAGCGTAGTTTTGTGTAGGGGAGACAAACATTCAACAACATTAACAGAACATTAATGATCCAGAGGGAAGCTGAATATAAGAAAAATACCACTGTTGTTGGCGGATCTTGATGAAGAGCAAACAGAGAAGCTTGGACTTTGAGCAGGGCAATAGAAATATTTGCATTTCCTGATAAATTATAAACTTGATTGAGGATATATGAGGGATTGTAGGTGAAAATTAAAGTGGGTGAGTTCTCCTCTGATCATTTCTGCTTGAGCAGAGGAATCAAGCAGGGACGTCCTCTTTTTGTTATTTGCATTATATTTAAATCATTGGCAAAATAAAGAATTTAGAAATTCAAGGATACAATTGGTATTGTAGTCAAAAAAAGCTGACTGTATTTGCAGATATCTTATACCTGATAAAAACAGAAAAGGACATTACAATGTTGTGGAACATTTTGAGACAGTTTCAGATCTTTTTGGAATACAAAATTAATAAAGCTAAAACAAAGGCAATATTGGTAAATTATGTACCCATACACAAATTGTTCAGCAATATCCATATTTGTAAGGACATGGTAAAATGAAGCATTTAGGAGTATGAATAAAAATTATTCCAGTGTGGTAGGTAAGAAGGATATGTGGGAAGAAACTAAACAAAAGATAATACAAAAACTAGAAATTAGCAACTGTGGTATATGGATAGTTGGATACAAGCATTTAAAATGTTTTTAGTCCCTTTAATCATATACACAGTTCATGCAAAGTTTTATCAACCAGAGGAGTAGTTGTGAATACCAATTAATAGTCAAAGTTGATTCTTCCAATAGAACAAGGCATATTGGGCTTACCCAATTTGAAGGGGTATTTCAGAGCTGCACAGTTAAGGCTCCTATGCATAACACAAGCAGAAACCTATAATTCAGAATGGAAAGTGGTGATGAAACAGGGGACACTCAAGAAGCAAGAAAATACTAGGATTTTTGGATGCAGGTCTTTAAGGAGCATAGCAATAATCATCCAGAATATTATATTCATAAAGTAGCAGAAAGCATTCCAAGAACTAAGCCAACATGGGAATGGAGAAATTAGATTCTGCCAATAGGAATGGCTGCAATTAGGGATACAGACAATAGGCAAGAGGGGCCTGGAATTTATTGGAGAAAACTAGCAAAGGAACCAATGTATTGGAAGGAAATAACTCGAGGGAAAAGTAATAGAATAGGAGGATGGCAAGAATTTGTTTGAACTACTGCAGGTTACAGATTGCTTTCCCTATCAAGGATTGATATCAGAGTATAGGCAAAGAGAAAGAAATAGAGGTCCTAAACAAAAGACCAGCACTGAAGAGTTTTTAGAGTATCTAGAATAGAAGCTGCTGTTAAAAAAAGGAATAATTAGTAGAGCATATAAAATATTGGATGATAACTATAAGAATCAATCAGAAGATGTTAGGATTGGGAAGAGAGATTGGATAAGGACTAAAGGAAAAAAATGGAGTGGGGGCATGTATGTTTGTCTCACAAATATGCAACAAAAGCCTGAAAATTTAGGATTTTTGCTTGGAAATGTTTACATATATATTTTATAGCCCAACTAGACTCCAGAGAATTTTTCCTCAGGTAGATGGCAAATATTTGTGGTGTGATGGGGAAGAAAGAAGGTAATTGGGAACATTTTTCTGGGAGTGTTATGAGTTAGCAGATTCCCTGCAGACAACTCTATCACAGATACTGGGTGAGCAAATTGGTGCAATTAGGGAAACAATTTTTCTGAGCTATGATACAGAATTGGAATTGCCCAGACATAGTAAGGCCTTGCTAAGTCTAATTATGATGGCTGCCTAAAAAGCAATTATTAGAAAGGAATATAGTAACAGAGATAAAACAACTGGAATTGCGATCTTTAGAAAAGGGTAGGAGCAAATTGCATAGGAAAAATTGGCATTGTGGGAACAATACATAGAGGGGAGGAATGCGGTTTAAAAGAAGGTGTTTGAGATTGAATGGGTAGATTATAAGCTATGTATAATGTTTGCAACTAAAATTATGTCAGTATGATTTGTGATGTAAAGTGCTTGCAACTAAGATTGTCAATATGGTTTGTTTTCATTTATATAAATGTATGATTGCCTATGTTATAAGTGATAATTTAATAAAGGTGTTTTTTGTATACTCTTAAGAAGAGTATTGAGTTGCCAGCTCCTGTGATAAGTCAAGCTTATCTCATATTTCACAGAGATATGGGTTCTTTGAGAGCTAATCCTTCCATTATGCCTATTGTGGTATCTGAGCTTACCTCAATCCAGTCTGTCCATCTGGCTATTTTCTTTCCAGAGCCTAAAAATGAGCGAGAAAGAATGTTTATACCTTGGATGTCCAGAGATAACTAAGCACGAAAGAGCAAAATCTTTTAGAACTTCTGATTAGTTAATTTCTTGTGATGGTCACAAGAAGGGATACCCTGTGTCAAACCAGACTATTGTCAAATTGTTTCTCAGCTATTACCTTTTATTATTCCCACCACAACAAAATTATTCCAGGCAGGTTCAAGGCTCACTCTACCAGGGCCTTGACTTGATCTGTGGCTGTTTGGAAAAGGTTAGCCTCTAGATATATTTTAGAAGCAGCAATTTGGTCTTCTGTATATACTTTGACAAAGCATTATGAACTAGATTCCTTCTGTAGGTCAGGCTTTGCTAGGAGCATTCACCAGGAGGTTCCTGGACCATCCCCCCTCCACGCTATGATAATCTACCCATATAGCTAAGGCTACTGCAGCAGTGATCAAGATAGTTTGTATAAGTAAACTTACTAGAGGAATACAGTTTGATCACTGCTGCAGGAGCCAGTCTATCCCCTCATTTTTGTGTGTTTTCTATGCATAAAAAACACAGAAACAAGGGGGCTGGAAAGAGGGATTTTTCATCGTGTCCACTTAGTGCTTAGATTTACTGTCAGTTGGCATGAACGTGCTGGAAGGCTTGGCATCCCAACCTGACTTTTTAGTCAACCTAGCTCAATTTGACTGATGGTTTGGGTGTGTGGAATGTACCCTGAATCTTTGTAGCTGGCTGGCTGTTATATCCTATGTAGGATGTAATCCATATGGCTAAGGCTACTGCAGCAGTGATCATTCAATCATCATAGTTTACGTACACAACTTTACTTTTTTCCCTTAGTTTCTGGGGCTAGTGGAATTTGTAGTCGTCATTGGATAGATCAAAGCTGAACAGAAACCTAGCCTTACCCACTTTGTGAATCAGTTTGCCCATTCTGGGAGTGGGATATGAATCAAATTTAGATATGCTACTTAGCTTTTTAAAGTAATTACAAAACATTTTAGACCCATCAGGCTTGGAGCCCAGTAAAAGTAGAACTATTCCAATCACTTTGAGATTCTTCTGTGATGCCAACCCTCCACACTTAAGCATTTTTTGTACTTCCCTAACTACTTAGTATTGGGATTCCAGTATGGTTTCAGATTTGCTCTCTCACTAAGCACAGTTTCTGTGTTGTGCTGGATTATACAGGTTTTACTAGGTAACTCGGAGAATATGTCCTTATTCCTGAACTGGGTAGGTGGACTGGATCCAAGGACCCTTTTCAGCCATGACCTGGATCAAAGACAAACATAAAAGACAAAAAAAAAAAAAACAACAATGCCAGAGTCTAGCACATGCATGTAATGTTGAAATGATATATATATAAAAAGTTGTCCTACTTTTAGCATCAAAAACAAATAACATGTAAAACAAACTTATATGCAGTATATCTGTATCCATGCCTAACTAGGTAAATACATATTTATTGCATCTTACCATAGTAGTCCACCTGGTCAGGTAGCCCATTTTCAGTGTAGACCTGAGGAGAAAAGCTCCATCAAAATACAGACAATGCAAAGATAAAATAAAGGTATTACAAACTATGGTAATAAATGAAATATGTTATTGAAGCTATATAAAGTGAAATACAAGAGGAGTTGTGTAGTATACATTTATAATATACAATTACTGTGACACATTGCAATAATATTTGGGAGAGATGTATCAAATCAGCAACTTTTGCAATATTAGTTGAAAGTGTAACTGTATCTTGTCTAAATTGGATGATAAGCTGGATTTGATATTATAGGACAGATCTATATTGAAAAAATAGTGTGACAATATTAGGTAGAGTTAAAGAGTGATGGTAGTTAACAAGGGGAATATTGAGTTTATATGGAAGTAGAGGTGAAGATGCAAGCAGCTCAGGTAAGAAGGAGATCAGCTTGAAAAAGTGGGATAGATAAGGTAGCAGAAGGAGTAAATGATATTAGTGGAAGGTGAAAATAGGAGTGGGAGGAGGTAGATGAATGGGGTAGGGGAGATGTAGAAATAGGCTGTAAAGAAAGAAGTATTAATTTCTTGAATTATTTACTTCAGTTTCTTTACAAGATTTCAAAACATTTATGTGGTAGATTTTTTTTTCCTGTTTTCCATTTGTTTCACCATATAATTTACTCCATTTTTTCTGCTGTTTCAAAAGGTCCTTGCTGATTTGCATAGAACATATTTTCAGCAGTGGGAACTAACGTAGATACTTTATTTCATGGTATGACAACCATTTTTGCTATATACTCTCTTTGGCATCTCTTGTGGTTCCCTCCATATGTTCTTTTACTATAGGCATGATAGACTTTAACCTATCCTGCAGGTGTGAAAAATCCTCTGCTATAGTTTTAAAAAGTGTTTTCCTCTTCACATTTTTTTAAAACATACGTATTTGTTTTGCTGTATCTAGCAAGCCTCTGTGATTTCTGACATATATCAGTTAAGATGGTGTGACTCCAGCTGAGGCTTGGATGCTTCTCAGAGAGAAGATAGGCAGCACCTGGTCCAAGTTTCTTCTCTCTACTTCTGTAGTCTTTCATGAAGTAGATTTTAAAGTGTTGTCAACATGCTTAATTAGCCTATCTGTCTGAGGGTGGTATTTAGAAGTCTTTAGCTGTTTCACTTTATATAAAAAAAAAAAAAAAAAAAAAGAGTTCATGCATTACTCCAATCATGAATGAGGTTCCAAGTTTAGTGAGAATTTCTTGGGGAATTCTTACCCTAGTCAAAAAATGCATTGATAAAGACCAATTCTCACCACAGCCATGAATGCATGCATGGCTTTGACGGTCTTATTGACATTGTAGACTACTCTCCATGGGCCCTCTCAACCCGTGTGGCAGCACTTGTCTTCACCTGAGATGTTTTTCCTTCCTTTCATGCAGAACGCTACTACTGAGGATCCAGCTGTATTTTTGCATCTTCTTTCTCAGAACCTTCCCCTTTAAGGATAGGAAAGAAACACTTCTGCAAGAGGAAGCATATTGAGTCCCTTTTGGTATCTCCGACACTAATAATGGGGACAAAGATGATTTTCATTCATCCACTCAGGTGCCCCCAAATTTGAGCAGATCCTAGATTTGATGCAGAAAAAGGGATGTTGTTAACACAGCCCCTTTATCTTCAGAAGCGATTTTGCAGGAGGCTTCTCAATCATTCCTTTTGACCTCCTGGGTGATTTCCAGGCCATGGTAATTTCTAAAATAGAAATTGGGGCAGAAAAACTTTTCAGCAGAATTAGCGATACCATGGCCCATCATCTGGAAGACAGATTTTTTGAAGACTTTTCCAACTGTCCCACTCTTGAGGGAGTTAGAGGGGCATTTGCCCCACCATCTGTCTGAACAGCTGGACATCATGCAATATAGATGTTTTTGGATGATTATATTGAAAGGTTGCATAATTCCATTTCACACCTCTCCTCAACTACACTCCCTTCTGGTACTCTGCATCCTGCTCATCAAAGACAATGCCCAGAAAAGAGATCGTAAACTTCATTCACAAAGTGCCATCTAAGAGGCCACACATGACCAGACAGGATCCATATATTACTCTAGGTTCATTTTAGTCATCAAAAAGACCAAGGATCTCATGCCAGTTTGAGATCTGACTAGATTAAAGAGTTTGTGTCTGAAAAGAATTTCAAGATGATCACAGAGTGGTCTGATCTTCATTACTTATAAGGAGGAGAGAGGGTGTGCTCTTTACAATGAACTCCAGGATGCCTACCTACACATACAGATTGCAAAGGAGTCCAAGAGGTTTCTTCATAGGAGACAGTCATTATCAGTTTTGACCTTTTCCATTAGGTCTCGATTCAGCCTCCAGAGTGTTTACTTCATGCCTGCTTGTAGTTGCAGTAAATCAGAGGCTACAGTGAGTGCAGACATTTTCCTTACATAGACACAGCTTCTAGCTGCACCACTGTTAGAGAAGTTAGTATTTGCACATCGGTCCTTTCTTCTCCTGTTCCAAACCTTGAGAATTAAGATGAACACTGCAAAATCAGAGGCAGAACAATTTAAAATCATAATGGGTTTACATGAAACATCCTATCTTGTAAGGCCGGTCCCCCTTTTATCAGACAGTGGGTTGACTCCTTCAGTTCAACACAATTTCATCAACTGTATTCCTCAAAGCATAGGACTTGATGATGGTTATAATTAATATTGTACCTAATGCCCAGGTATCATGTGAGAGCTCTACAGTGGAGTCCTAAGGCAGAGAGATTTTGGTGTACAGACCCTTCATCCAATCCCATCAGAATTTCCAAGGTATGTCAGACACACTTGCATTGGTGGTTAGATGATCCCATTTTCACAGCAATCCTTTTCGCCTCCTCATCACTTTAGTGACTGTCAAGACAGATGCCGCTGCCCTGGGTTGGGGGGAACATTGTCAAAGGTAGGCAGTCCAAGGTGCATGGTCACACTCAGAGGCTAATCTGCACATCACGTGTTTAGAAATTATTGCAGTCCCTTCAACCTGTAGGGTTTTTGGGACTGTCTTCCACAAGGTGCAGTTGCCATTCACACCAAAGATATGAGTGCGGTATTGTTAATTAACAAGCAGGGTGAAACTTATTCTTACCACCTGTGTTGAGAGGTCGTGGGGGTATGGTAATAGGTTATGCCTATCAGTCACCAGTATTCTTGAGCCAGCTGTTTTGTTGGACAGGGCAGTCATTGTTTGTTGATGCAGCATGAGTCATCCTTCAGCTTGTCAGTTTAGAGGAAGCTCTTCTGTCATTGGAAGAATCCTGTTTGCAGCCTATTTGCATCCCCAGTCAATGCCAAGTACAGCAACATCTACTTCCGGTGAAGTAGCACAGGAATGTTGTAGCCAAGAAGTGGCCCCAGGACAATTCAGTGTTTCAGGTTTTTGGCTCATACTGAAAGATGTTCTGAACGACAAGGTGAACAATTCCAAAGTCATTCTCATAGCCCATTTTTGACCTCAGTGAGTATGTTTACCCTGTACTTTGGGCTGAGCTTCTAAAGGACCTTCCTTGACTGAGACTTTTCAGAACCCTGCTAACTCATCTGTTTGGCAAGCCTCACACAGATCTTTATTCCTCCATCCACCCTTGAGGTTACTCCACTACCATCAATGGCCAGGGATACTGCATATTGTCATAGGGTCATACAGATCCTCACCTCTTGCCCAGAGGCCTAATACAAGAAAAACATCTAAAAGCCAGTGGGTATGTTTTTCCATTTGAGCCAACTCCAAAGGATTAGATCATTTTTCATTTCTTGTTCTAGCTATTTTAGATTACTTTGCGTCTTTGTGACATAGACCTCAACTATTCATCTGTCAAAGTTCACCTGGTTATTTTTGATTTTCATTAAAGACTTTACAATTAATGCATTGCTTCTTTAAATGTTTATGAGACTTCCCTTATGCGTAGGTTTTGCATTCATGCATCCATTTCCCTCTCCGGATTTATAGTTTATGCTGGAAAGCCTAATGTTGCCTCCTTTCAAGCACATCTCTAAATCTGACTTGAAATAGCTGCCATAGAAAACACTAGTTACCCCACAAGCATTTGTTTTTTTCAGAATTTCATCTTTAAATAATATCTGTACAGCTATGACTTCACCCAGAAATTTTGCAAGACACTGCAAGCTATATGTGACTTATAGGTTTTGTTCTTTTTTTGGGTCAAAGTCACACAAGGTGTGTTTTCATGATACCATCCAAGAGAACAAGCTTGGGGCTGTAGCCTACTGGTTTGAAGAAGATGGACTTGATCATAGCAGATATGAAAGTTAGGTGCTTACCATAATAATAGGCTTGCATGAGTGTGGCCATCTTCTTATCCACCCTCCTTCCACTGATCATAAGGGTGCAAAATGTAGAGGACAGTATTTTATGTCTTATTGTGTGTGTCTTTTGGCTTTTTCCCGGTTAGGGGTCACCACAGCAGGACTCTGGTCCGCTAATGATTGGCAAGAGATTTTTACATGCCGAGTTGCCAGCCCTGATGCACAACCTTCAACGAAGGTATGCCCATTCATGCATGTCTCCACACAGAAGACGCTCTAGCTGAGAACCGAACAGGACAACGTCTTACTGTGAGGCACCAACGCTACCGCAGCAGTTTTATGTCTTACTACAATTCAGAAATTGTTTTTTTTTAGGTGCTTTGCTCGCTGGTGATGCACTGGCGATCTGAGAAGTTAGTGAAAAGCATGGAACATTATGGTTCAGAGGAGGTGCTTGAACTTGGGAAAGTTTCACATGTCAAGCTGCCCAAGTCCTAAAGCCTTACTCCTACTGGTTTGGAGAAGATAGACCATGGTCACGTAGTTTTACCATTATGATAAGTACCCATCTTTTTATTCAAAATGCCATGCAATTTTGCCCGAGTTTGTGTTTTCTAGAATAAAATTATTTTGGAGTCTGCAAACAAATTTTTTTCCCTTACCCTTATCCCAATGCCAGAGTAACGTGGGATCTGATGTCATTTTCATTCATTCATTCCTCAACATATGGGTCTGTGATCCAACTCGGCCAATCTCCTTAGATTCTTGGATCTGACTCTAGTTCCTCCCTTTACCTATAATGCCCCTTGCCAGATTACCTCAGATCTTGTTTGCAGCTCTAACAACTCAGTTGGGATTGCTTTCTCTCGAGTTCTAGGGTGTCTTGTTGGGTATTATGAGTAAAAATAGAATTTATTTTATCTTCAGTTCTTTATACTTACCATTCATATCTAGTTAGCCTTCCTCCCTTTACTCTTTTTTAGGTTCAGAATGCAATACCGTTTAGGGTTTTGTACCATTGTTGGTACTAGGTCTTCTTTCTGTACCTTTTAGGTATTCTTTGTACTGTTGTTGGTAGTTAACCTTTTTCTCCAACTTTCTATTAAAAAAAAAAAAAAACACTCTCCTTGTATACAATATCTTGAGTTTTTCTCCTCTTTTTTTTTTTTCCTTTGATCACTGTTGTTGGCTAGTGTTTGATCATTAGTATGGCTGACTAGCCTACAGGTTTTAAAAAGTGCACTCCTGTGGACATAGCATACCCAATTCTGATGCCCACAGGGAATGTGCATATTGTTTAGGCCCTTCTCACTTGCAGGTATCTTGTGAGATCTGTACAGGCTTTAATTCAGTGGCCATCAGTGATGGGTGAAATAAGTTGGTTCTGAAGGGCCTTTCACCAGCTTCATCTTCTTTTACTGCTTCTACTTCTGGGGCTCAAACCCCAGCAAAAAAGCAAAGGTCATCGGAGCGTAGGGAGCACAGGACATGCTCTTCTATGCAGTCTCTTGCATGTGCTCCCAATTCGGAGCTGTCCTCCAAAGTCAATGTCAGATCTGACACCTTCGAATCCAGCAACCTCTGTGGTTGTCTCCTCTGCCCTAGATTATCACCTGAACTGGTGTCTCCTAAACTTAAGTCTCCATTTTTACCAGAGACTCTTAGGAAGTCATCCCGCCTTCCTCCTTCAACTTCCTCACTCAGGTCCCCTCCCATAGTCTTTCCTAGGCAGATGTGGACAGGATGAGGAAGAAATTTCTTGGACCATAAATCCAGATGGGGATGTTACCATTTCCCATTAGATCTGTGAGCCTTCAGTCAGCTTCACACCCCATAGTAACTCCTTCTCCAGTCTGACCCGTAGTTTCGGAGCCATCTGATCCGAGAATTGAAGTGTCTGATCTGAGGATACCACCTTCTTACAATCCAACTTTGTCCCTGACCCATTTGGCACCAATCCCCATTGAGCAGGACGAGTTTCAGAACTTGAATGAAACATTGGCACCGGATTGGGGGGAGGGTTGACTTTGACTCTGAGGTTTTTGGAGTGATCACTTCCCCTCGGAGCCTCAGCGCTGGACAGCTCAGGTCCAACTCCCTCTTCGGATGGGAGATCCTGGAGGGGTGTAGAACTGGCTGACCGAGAGCTTTAGCTGTGGTGAGGTTGGTTTCTACTTTTCCTGGACACTTTGCCTTTGAAGTAGTGGAGAGGGTTTTCTCCCATCCCAGGGAATCTTCTACTCTCACTTCCTTGGATTCTATACCTGTTCCCCCAACAGATTTGAGCTTTAAGTCTTGTCACCCTTCACAGGGACAGCCAGCCCATAAGAGCTTCCAGACAGTTCTTGTTCAAGAGCTGCTCATCTTTTCTGATACCTCTTCAGAACACTCCCCTGAAGAGTTCCACTGGAAGAGAACATGCAAGTGGATGCACTTAGACCTGAGGACACTAATATTGATGACTGGGAAGGGTCCCCTAGATCTCCACCTGAGGATGTCTCCTTCGGAGACATTTTAGAGATCCTGCATCAAAAAGTTGATCGGGCCCCCTAAAGCCCTTCTCAAGAGGAATTGGTATTTCTGGAAGCATTCTGATCTGGCCTGTCTGTGCTACCCCCCGGTGGATGACCTTACAGACCTGGTCTCCTGCCAGCATGGAAGGAACCAGATACAGTGGAACCTATCCCCTGCCAACTGGACAAGATTCTAGGAGCCCCCAAAGACGGGCAGTATTGAAATAAGGGAATCCATGTCAATGCTATGGTTGTGGTGGCAGCCACCAAAAAGGTACTAGCTGAACAGAGTTTCTCTGTCCCCCCTCCTAACAGAGAGTCTAGGGCGTTGGACAGATTTGGAAAGTGCACTTAAACTTCATCGACCTTTGGCTTGCAATTGCTCAACTACTTGGCACATTTTACTAGATTACAGTGGGACTTCATCAGGGCACTCCCTAAATCTACCCCAGTTTCTATGTCAGCAGAGGATGAGAAAACTTGCTCTTCCCAACTGACCACCCTACAATCTACGGCTAACACATCCATGAGGTTAATATCACACACTACTGAAGACTGTGTGACTTTGCAAAGCACTTTATATCCTCTTTCATCAGTGCTCCTTTTGATGGATCTTCCTTGTTTAGGCCCACAGTTAAGGACACACTTTCCTGCAGTGAGCAAGAGTTCCACTGGAAGAGAACGTGCAAGTGGAGGCACTTAGAACCGAGGACACTGATATTGGGGAAGGGTCCCCTAGGTCTCCACCTGAGGATGTCTCCTTCGGAGACATTTTGGAGATCCTGCATCAAAAATGTCATTGGGCCTCCTAAAGCCCTTCCCAAGGAGACCTTGTCTGCTTTTGGAATCCATTTCTTTACCCTGAAAAGATCTTTGTCTAGGAATCAAAGCGGTGGTAAGAAGATGTGGTTCCAAAAATCTCAAGGACTTTTTTAGAACTCGCGTGGGAATTTTTTCCAAGAGGCAGAGGGGGGAATAATGGAAGATGCCATCCTTGCAGCAGAGGGGGGTCCACAGAACAAACTACCAAGGGTCTCAGGATTTTTTTTGACAGGCCCTTTCAGTGCTCCTGAAGGGTTGCCCAACTGATCTTTTCTGGAGGCAATCGTGGGTGCTTTTCCTTGCACCCAAAAACCTGGACATCCATCACAAGAGATTTTCAAGTGCAAAGAATCATATCTAGAGGATACTTCATTCCCTTTTCACAAAACCCCTCACAAAAGGTCTCCCCAATGTTACACCAAATCAGTGGGAAATAGCATCATTAGAAATCTAAAAGGTTCCACCAAACCAAGTAGGATCCAGAATTTACTCAAGGTTCTTTTTATTGCCAAAGAAATCAGGGGCCCTGAGACCTGTTCCAGATCTCAGTCATCTAAGTCAGTTTGTGAAGAACTCCAGCTTCCGGATGGTCACGGTTCAGTCTGTTGTGCTTCTTTTCAGTATATTGTACCTCTTCTACAGAAGGACTATGTGCTCTATAGATCTTCAAGATGCATACTATCACATCAAAATAAATGGATGCTCTCAAAGATATCTGTGCTTTCATCTGGGAGCTAGTCATAATCAGTTCAGAGCTCTGCCCTTTGGGCTCGCTACAGCTGCAGGGTGTTCAGATGCATGGCAGTGGTGACAGTTCATCTAAGCACAGGTTCATTGTTTTTCCTTATTTAGTCAACTGGCTCCTTTCCACACCAACCAAGCATCTCCTAGTGAAGACCAGGGATGAATTACTGCAGTTGTGTCTATTCCTAGGGATCACAGTAAATCTTTTCAAGCTCATATTCAACTAGTTCCGTAATGATAATCGACATCAGCTGAGTATAACAGCCCTGTGTTTCTAATGCTTAGTCAAACACTCTGCTTGTGCTGTGCTGATGAGGTCATAATAAGGATAAAATATGCATATCCACAGCTAGTGGGGTTTGGTTTCATTGGCCTGAAATTGTCCATTAAAATGATGAAACAAGTCATGGGCATTCAGAATCACCAATGAGCCGAAACACCTGATGTTCATAAGGATCATTTGCATATATCCCATGTGCCTCTGATACAAGAGGTTTGGGAGGTCACTCAGTGGAAGTTCTAGCTTTGCTGGAGTTTTCATTTTGTTTTTACCATTTCAAGTCTTGGAATTATAGGAGCTCGCCTGAACAGTCAGACAGTTTGCATTCTTACCTCAGAGCAGAATTCATTCCCCAAGATTACATTTCTGACAGATTCCAGACCATCTCTATCCTCCTGCGAGGCTGGTTCTTCAAGCCTTGGGTTCGATGGCTGCAGCGATTACCCATGGCTCACTTTCACATGAGGATTCTCCAATGGACCCTGTCAGTACAATGGCTGATGCTTCGACTGCCATTAAAGTATCCTATAAAGATTTTGTGATCCTGCAAGGATTCCCTACTTTGGTGCATTCAGTCCAGTAAGCTTTGCCCATCCCCAAAGGCCACTCTGACCATGGTTTCCTCCCAGTTGGAGTGGGGGAATTTCTTAGGACAGACTATTTAGGGTATGTGGTCCCCAGAAGAGAACAGTTTGCAGATCAACATCTTAGAGATGAGTGGTTCTATTAGCATTGCAGGCATTTCAGAACTCTCTTCCTCTAGGTATGATTGCTATCCAGACAGACAATATGTCAGTAGTTTGGTACATCAAGAAACATGGAACCAGATCTTAATCCCTTTGCTGAGAATCAATGAAAATCTAGCAGTGGGTGATCTCCAACTGCGTTCTTGTAGCAGTGCACATTCTGATGAAATCCAGTGTCTTAGCCGACAAGCTCAGCAGATCCATCCTGATGCCATACAAGTGGTCTCTCAGTCCTGTAGTGGCGGAAATGATTTTTCATTGTTGGGTTCAACCTTGCTGTGACTTCTTTGCTTCTCCCCTCAACACGTGCAGCAGAGTCTTTGCCCTGATTCCCCCTCAGGATGAGCCATCGAGAGATGGCTTAGTTCACATTTGCCCCCCCCCGGTCTCCTATATGCTTATCCTCCCCTTCCCATAATACCCACATTTCTCTAGAAAGCACAATGGTTAAAGAGCAAGGTAATCCTTATTGCTCCCTTCTGGCCTTGGCAGGTGTGTTTCTCTTTCCTATGGTCTCATCTTCGATGTCTGCCTTGGACACTGGACCCCAGTCCAGATCTCTTGTCACACCCATCGAGAATGATTCATCGAGACATTCAAGGCCTCAAGTTAACTGCATGGTTTTTAATTGCAATGATGGCTAGACAGTCCAGGCTTTCCTCTCTAGTTTGTCAGATTTTATCCTCATCTCAGAAACCACCTACCAGAAGGATTTATAAGAGTGAATGGAAGAGGTTTTCATTTTGGGTGGAACAAACAAAGCTGGATCCCTTCACTGCTCCAGTTTTTGCTATATTGGATTTTTCTGCCTTCAATTTTTAGGATGGTGCCAGTTTCTCTACCATTAAAGTCCAGCTTGCAGCCATATCTAATTACCACATAGGACATAATGGCCCCCAGCTTCTTCTAAAATTTGTAAGGCTTTTCTGAAGGGTACTCTTCTGCTTAGACCTCCAGTAAGAGACCCTACCCCACCCTGGGATCTTACTGTCTTGTGACAAACTTTAATTCAATCCCCCTTTGAACCTTCGGCAAAGTCAGACCTGAAATTTATCTCTTGGAAAACAATTTTTCTTGTTGCCATCATGTCAGCAAGGCAATTTCTGAACTCCAAGCATTTGGTTTTTCACAAAGACAGAGTTTTTATACAAACCCTTCCTTCCTGGCAAGTATTGTTTGAGTCAAACATGAATCAAGTAATCAATTTACCAGTCTTCTTTCCAAAATTTGACAATAAGGGAAAATATGTACTATATCTTTTAGATGTATATAGACAACTTTGTTTTTACCTCCTTAGAACAAAAGGATTTAAAAAAAATGATCAACTGTTTTTCCTTTGTTAAAAACAAATTGGGAAAACTAGTATCCAAAGTTAACTTGGCTAAATGGATAACAGATTGTATTTGCTTTGTATATTCTGTAAGAAGTTTGTCCTTGCCTAAATTGCCAAAGGCTCATATGACTAGATCCTTGGCACATCTGCTTTTTGGGCCAGAGCTTAGTTGATGACATTTGTGCTGCGGCCACAAATTCCAGTTCCCATACTTTTATTTCTCATTACAAGTTGGGCATCATATCTGGGAACAGGGCTGACTTTGGCTTCATGGCTCTGGAATATCCTAACATTAGGGCAACCTAAGATTATCGTAGCTTTCGCTCTGTCTCATACATTGAGAAAAGAATGAAAATGACAACATCAGGTGTTTTAAGTTATATGCTCACCATAACATTCCATGTGTGTTGTCTATTTTCATTCTTCAACTCCCTTCCCGCCTTCCTCCTATTCTTATCCTTTGGGATTGACATGATGAGGTATATGGGAACCATTGTTCCCAGTTTGAGCCCTTACTCTGTCCTGTTTCTTGTTATAATAATTATCAGTATTTATGCCTTCTGGCATGTTAAGCAGCAGCAAACTCAATCTGAGGTAATCTGGCAAGTAAGGGGCATTATGGGTAAAGCTCAAGAGCCAGATCCAAGAATCTATGGAGATTGGCTGAGTCAGATCCGAGACCCATATGTTGAGGAAGCATGAAAATGGACAACACAGATGCAAAGTTATGGTGAGTGCATAACTTTAAATGTGAAGTTGCTCAGTCTCGTCATTCATTCTTACACGAGTTGGTTGCTTTCACTAGCTGAAGATCTCAGAGTAGCTTGTGGCCAGGTCCATATCCCATGATGCTCTATGTTTTATCTCTTATCTAGTTTGCCGCTGCAGCAGATCGGAGGTCGTTGGAGAGCACGGGCCAGTATTGTGGATTTTTTTCTACTATATTGTACCTTTATAGCTAAATTCTTGGCTAGTTTTCTGTTTAGACTGTTTGTTGGGCTAGTTAGCCTTAGTTTAGCTCAGTTTTTGTTGTACCTGACGAGAATTTCGTCCTTTTAAGAGTGGCTGCTCTTAGGCCTTTGGCCGTGCCTTAGTTATTAATAGTTACCTATCCAGCTATTAGCATGTATTTAGATAGTTCTTTAGCAGTTAAGATTTATAGTTAACTTTTCGCTAGTTTAAGTATATATTTAGCGTGTTAGTTGATAGCCTTTAAAAAATTAGAAGTTATACTTAACTTTACTATGTTTGTTTTTACAGTTGTTATATAGTTTGCTGTGTGTGTGTGTGTGCTGTTGTCTTAGAGTAAGATAATTGTTCTGACTGGTGCATACTTTTTTTTTTGTTAGTATGGCTGATCAAAAAGAAAAACAGAAATCAGGCTTTAAAAAGTGCCCAAAATGTGTTCAGAAAATGTCGATCACTGACTCCCACGTAAATTGTGTCTATTGCTTGGGGCCAGTTCACCTCCAGGAGGATTGCTCTATCTGCCACTCTTTCAGTAGCCAGGTTTGTTTGAAAGAAGAAGAAAAGCTGGTGGATAGAGGTTTACTGAAGCCAGATTTTCAGGAGTCCTTGGACAAGGCTGACCAGACTTTCAAGCCATCTAAAGGGTCAAAGTCCTTCAAAGCGTCCTCCGAGCCCAAGTCATCAGTTCCAAGCCTTGCTGTGAAGGTGTGCTTGCCAGCTCCACAGTCTTCGGAGCAGTGCACTGAGCCAGTGTTTCGGAGACCGTCTCTGAGACCTTATCCCATTCTTCAATCGGTGGCTTCTTCGGCTCCTTTGCCTCGTTCTTCAAGAACCCTGTCTGATGTGGATGTGGACCAGGTGGTGCAGAGGCTACTTGAGAACCAGGCACTGGCCAAGTTATCGGCTTCGACACAATCTGTTTCGGAGCCTAAGACCATCACATCTGCTGTGACTACTCCTCCGAGCCAGGCCTTTGGAGCAGGGGGAGGAGGATCTAATGATTGTGGAGCTGAGGCCTGTTCCGGTGCTATCGGCTCCATCAACCCTGACTTCTTCGGTACTGTTTGAAGAGTCTGGGAGCCAACACTCGCTGGTCGGCTCTGGGGGGAAGTGAACCGATGCTTCAGTTCCAACCCTTCCTCTCAGAGGGTCGACGCAGATGAATTCTGCTCCTTACTTTGGCTTGGAGCCCACTGTCTCAGCACCGGGGAAGTTGCCGTCTTCTTTGGAACTGGAGGCTTCCTCAGGTCGATGCTATGAGGAGGGGCGCTCCTCCTCCTCCCCTAAAGTGCTGCTTTCTGCCTCTACATCGCAGTTCCCCATGAAACATCAAGACCCAGAGCCTCAGGTAACCCCATTGGGTGACCCTTGTTCTGCTGAGACCTCACCAGAAGCCCCCACTGGTGAGGTTCCCAGGAAGAAACTTTGTAAGAGGAGGCATTTAGACTCTCTGCAGGAGTCTCTGACATCAGACACTGACTTAGAGGAGTCAGAAGGTCCCCACAGTCCCCCTCAGAGAATATCTCTTTTGCTGATATCCTGGAGGTCCTTAAGCAGAGGGGTGACTGGCAGTCCGTTAGCTCTACTGAGGATGTCTGTGCTCATGTAGGCCTTTGGGTCTCAACCTTCCACCTCCTGGGTGACTCTGCCCTTTGAACTAATGGAATTGGTTGCTTGAAGGGCTTGGGAGTCTCCTGATACTATGGAACCTGTCCCTCGGAGGCCCAACAAGTTTATCACCTCCCCCCAAGATAAGATGTTCCTCACTAAGGGAGTTCCGGTTGATGCCATGGTGGTGGTGGTGGCCACCAAGAAAGAATGTCTGAAACCTCTTCTACTGTTCATCCTCCTAATAGGGATTCCAGGACTATGGAAAGGTATGGGAAACGCATCTTTAGTTCTGCGACCTTTGCTATGCGATCGCTCAACTACTTGACTCATTTTACCCACCTTCAAAGAGACCTAAAAGAGCTCGGAGATACTCTGCAGGGTAGTACAGATGGAGGTGTCTCTGAGAAGGTGACAGCCGAGCTTAATGCCCTTAATTCCATAGTTAACTCATCCATGCGGCTCATTTCTTATGCAGCCGATGGTTCAAGTCGAGCAGTGAGTTCAGCAATAGCTCTTCAGAGACGTTCCTGGATGTGCTTATGCTCCTTTGCGGAAGCCTTCAAGTCTTCTTTCGTAAACGCCCCATTCGATGACTCGTCTCTTTTCAGGACCAAAGTCAAGAAGACTCTCACTAGGTGTGAGCAAGATGGAAAGACTGTATTTGCCGTAGGAGTCCATTTTTCCACCCCTACCAGACCATACCCCAAAGGGCAGAAAGGTGGAACAATGTGGTTCTGTAAGCCCCAAGGAGCTTTCCAGAACACACGTAGTGAACCCCCTTCCAGGTGCAGAGGAGGGGGTAATAATAGAAGACAACATCACGGCAGCAGAGTGGGTCCGCATAACCAGGGTGACAGGGATCGGTTCTTTGGTAAGCCCTACCAGAGCTTGTGAAAGGAGGCCCAACTGTCCTACTCTGGAGGCAATCGGGGGTTGCTTGTTTTTGTATCCGGATGCCTGGCTAGGAATTACAAAAGATTCTTGGGTACAAAGCATTGTTACCAGAGGTTACATCATCCCATTCTTAGAAACACCACCTGTATGAAAGAAAATCCCAGATGTTCCACCCAGTCTCTGGGATCAAGCAGCCATAGAAATCCAGACGCTGCAGGAAAAGAGTCATCTGGCCAGTCCCAGCAGACTAGATAGGATCTGGAACTTACTCCAGATTCTTTTTAGTTCCAAAGAAGACAGGGGACTGGAGGCCCATCTTGGACCTCAGCAGACTCAACGCATTCATAAAGGAGAAGTTCCGGATGGTCACGCTTCAGTTGATCCTCCCGTTCCTCAGAATGGGCAATTGGATGTGCTCTATAGATCTCAAGGATGCATACTACCATATCAAAATGGCCACACCATCCAGATATCATTTGTGTTTCCGGCTGGGAGCCAGTCACTACCAATTCCAAGCACTGCCCTTTGGACTCACAACAGCCCCCAGAGTATTTACCAAATGCATGGTAGTGGTTACAGCTCACCCGAGGCTTCTAGGATTCTGAGTGTATCAGTATCTGGATGACTGGCTCCTTACAGCCGCCTCCAGGCATTAAGTAATATTGTCCAGGGATCACATTCTCAATTTCTGCTCCCAGGTGTAACTAAATTTTGACAAGTCTGCGTTGTTGCCATTGCAGCATATCTCCTTTATCAGAGCAGAATTAGACACCACCACCACCACAGTAAAATTGCCTCCGGACAGAATAGTCACCCTTCAAAACCAGGTATCAGACATTTTGCAGAGGAAAAAAGTACCGGCCTTTCAAGTATTGAAACTACTAGGTACCGTGGCAGCTACACTCATAGCAGTTCCTCTGGGGTGTATGCACATGTGGATTCTTCAGTGGTTACTCTTCACCCAGTGGTCTTACCAACAACTTCCGATGTCATTCTTAATCATGATTACAGACTCTTGCAAGAAGGATCTTCGCTGGTGGTTGACCATCCACCAGGTTACAGTAGGTCGACCATTTGTTTCTCCCCCGCCATCAGCCAAGGTGACCACGGATGCTTCTCTGTTAGGGGGGGGCTTTTTCAGGGAAGAACAGCCCAAGGCACCTAGTTAGAGACGGTGTCACAGTTGCACATCAGTGTTCTGGAGCGGAGAGCGGTGCTTTTGGCGTTGCAGCACTTCTACGACTCTCTTCCTCTAGGGATGATTGAGATACAGACAGACAAACATGTCTGTAATCTGGTACATCAACAAGCAAGGGGGAGCCAAGTCTTACCCTCTATGTCGAGAGGCCTTGAGAATTTGGCAGTGGGCAGTATCCACCGGGTACTTTCTGATAGCAACGCACATCCCGGGGAAATCCAACGTGATTATGGACAAACTGAGCAGGGACATTCTGTTACCGCACAAGTGGTCTCTCAAAGGTGAGGTTGAGGAGATGATTTTCCGCAGATGTGGCCAGCCTTGATGCAACCTGTTTGCATCCCCTGTGAATGCCAAATTCTGAAACTACTTTGCCCTGAATCCCCCACCGGGGGACAGTCCAAGGGACTCGCTTGTACACGATTGACCCCCGGTACTCCTTTATGCTTTTCCACCTACTCTCCTGATTTTGAAATTCTTACAGAAAGCCAAAGCCCTGGGAAGGACTGTAATCTTAATAGCCCTCTTTTGGCCTCGACAGATTTGGTTTTTCTTCCTTCGACTCTATCAGTTGGAGCAACCTTGGATTCTGGACCCAGTTCCAGACCTGCTGACACATTCGTCAGGGGCCCTCCATCCCTCCCTTCATTCCCTCAGACTGACAGCTTGGCTGCTCCGATTCCCAACCTAGCCAGGTCACATGATTTTTCAACAGAGGTACAGCATATTCTTGTATCTTTTCATAAAGCTTCCACTAGAAAGTTGTGTGCCAGTAAATGGAAGCGATTTGCTTTTTGGGCCTCCCAGAATAACATTGATCCTTACATTGTCCCGATTGCTAGTATTCTGGAATTCTTATCTAAGCTTTTTCATGAAGGTGCTGAAGCTTCCACTATAAGAGTTCAATTGGCTGCAATTTTGAATTTTCATCTCTGAGCTGAAGGTACTAATTTAATGTTTTGGAGATTATATAGGGCCTTCTTAAAAGGTACCATTCATCCTAGACCGCCTGTTAGACAACCTTTTACTTCCTGGAATCTAAATTTTGTGCGGGGTCGGATTATTCTACCTCCCTTTGAGCCTGCATCATCCTGCCATTTCAAGTTTCACTCTTGGAAAACTATTTTCTTGGTAGCCATTACCTCAGCACGTAGTGTCCGAGCTTCAAGCCCTATCTATCAAACCCCCATATTTGGTGTTTCACCCCAACAGAGCATCACGGAGGACTAATCCTTCATTCCTTCCAAAGGTATGTTCTGAGACTAACCTGAATCAAACTATCAAACTTCCAACCTTTTTCAGTAACCATTCTAACAAGTTGGAGTGCATGTTGCATAAACTTGATGTTTACAGACAATTGACATTCTATTTGGACAGGACAAAGGAATTTAGGAAATCTGAACAACTCTTTGTCTCTCATGCTGACATTAAGAAAGGGCTACCAGTCTCTAAAGTTACCCTTTCCAAATGGTTAATTGACTGCATTAAATTTACATAGTCCTCAGTGAACCAACCATTAGAGCATGGCGTGAAACCGAATTCCATTAGAGCTGTTTCCACTTCTTCTTACGCGGCTCGATTGCCTTTGGACACTATATGTGCAGCTGCCACTTGGTCTAAGCTGCATACCTTTATCACTCATTACAAAGTAGACAGGGCTTCCTTTGGTTCCACTGTCCTCAGCCACCCAGGATTAGGGTGCTTGGAATGCTACCCATCTGTAAGAATGAATGTCGAGATTGAACAATTTCACATAAAGAAGTTATGTATTTACCATAATGTTCGATATGAGTTGTTCATCTCGCCTTCATTCTTACATTCCCATATGCCTTCCACCTCCAGGGTCTTGAAGAACCAGTAAAAATTAGACTTGTGGTCTGGTGGGTCTTGTTCTGTGACTTCTTACTCCGGTTGGAGTATATGTTAGGTGTTATATCTGTTGCATGCTTGGATCAGCAAACTAGATCTGAGGTAGGACAGCGAGCATCATGGGATAGGGATTTGGCCTCGAGCTATTCTGAGATCTTCAGCTAGTGAAAGCGGCCAACTCGAAGCCAATAGATCGACTCCGGATCCATGTGTAAGAGTGAAGGCGAGATGAACAACTCACATGGACCATTATGGTAAGTACATAACTTCTTTTTTGTGTGGTATATATCACTATGCCTAATTATCTGAACAATGAATAACTCGCACTTTACTCAGTTTACTCTAATTCCCAAGACTGGAGCACCTTTAGGACCTGAACCCATTTAACCTTTAATTGCTAGGGAGACTCTGTAAAGGCAAGTGGATGGATTTGTCTAGCAATAAATGTGTATATCCTTTTTGCTTTAGAATTGCAGAGTTGTACTAGACACAATGCCCGTGGAGCTGTTACCTGGCAGAAAATTAGGTCTTTTGGACTTGCAGTGGTGCTGTTCTGTCTTGAACCAAAGACATATTTTGTGAGATGGGTGAGTTAAAATGCTATAATCCGATGTCTTTCATGTTATTGTAATCATCCATGCATGCTTTGGGATAAAGGGTACCAGAGAAAGTATAGGAGTCACCCTAAGCTGCCTCATTTTTTGCAACCTATTTTATGTATGTTCTTACAACATGCACAGAAAGTAGAAAGAGTCAAGGGAATGCTAAGGAAAGGTATACAGCAGGATGCGAGAGTTTATGGATGCCAGTCAGGCTTAATTACATTGAAAAAATAAGGACTTGTGTTGTTCATTAACATCTACATTTTTCTATTTTTTGGTGGTTTATGAAATGCTTACTTTAAGATTTAGCTCACAGTTTTATATCTCCTGCCTAATTCCAGTGGTCTTATCTTAAACCTGTCAGCTCTGTATATCAAATGGGAATATCCAAACTGTTCTATTATAGTCCCCCTCCATTCATTATAGTCAATAGCAGTTTCTACCATTTGTTGCAATTAGCAGAAGTCCCTCATTCATAACATATAGTGAAATGCTTTCCTGCATGTACAGAAAAATTCATGAAACCAGCAAACTAACCCATAAACACAAAAAGCAATTCAGTAGCCAACAGGCTAACACGCAAACAAAAAGGGAGAGAGAGAGAGAGAGAAAATACCATTACAGAATAACACTATCTGCCAGTATTTCCCCCCCACACCAAACTGCCTATTATCTGTTGGGTTAAATGGGAGTAGCGCATATATTTATCTATTTATTTCACTTTGATTACTGGGAAAGTCCAACTGGTTAAAGCCATCTTTCAGAAGAGGCCCAGGACGAAAAACTTCACATTGCATACATATTCACACTTAGCGTAAGTTATCAGTAAACATATACAACATAACAGTGAGATATTTTACAGGTAATTACTATGTTATTCACATTGTATAGTACATGCAACATCTATGAAACACTCAGCATTATTTTATTGTGTATGTATATAGTCACATTTTAATTTTATCATTCATACAGCAAATGAGGCATGCACATATTATATCCAAACTGTTAAAATCCACTTGTGATTTTGTTGACCAGGGTAGTCCGACTGAGCTATTGCCTTTTTTCAGCAGAGTCTCAGAGAGAAAAGCTCCACAGTGCAACTAAGTAAAAAATAAATTGCATGATTACAGTAAAATACAATAAGATAATTAAGCTAATTTCCATTACAGGACAAGTAAGAGAAAAACAGCATAAGTGATTGTGTACCTTAGTAAATAATATCAAAAGTGTTTCATGATATTTGGTTTGGCTGCATGGGGGAACTTAAAAATGAGGTTGGTGCATGGACAGGACCATTTGACCATAAATATGTTTTCACTGAGATGTTAAACTGTAGGTGGGATGAAATGTTGAGTAGGAAGGGTCTTAATTATGGGATTGTTACAAGTGCAGGACAGTTTTGTTGCTAGGTAAGTTTTCAGTGAAATTTTAATTTGTAGATGGATTGAGATATTTCTGATATATTTTGAGACTGAATTCTGCAATTTAGCAACATATGCAGTTTATAGACACTCCTGTAATTTAATTTTTATTTTTTGAATGAATACTAGATGTTGGTACAGTAAGCAGATGTCTCTATTAGGTTGTGTACCAGTTTAACAATTGGCTAGTGGCAAATTATTTATGTGGTGGTGTAGAGGATGTTGTGGGTGGTCTTAAGCTAAGTGTAGGCTAGTACATTAGGTTGTTCCAACCAGTTAAGGGACTAAAATGCAAGAAAGTGATGTGTCCAGGTACTTGAAACTGTGCAATTTTATTATACAATTGCTCCAAGTTTGGCAGGCTGAGAGGACTGTAGGTTAGTGAAAACTGATGAGGCCTAAAAGACAAGTGAATATATCTGTCTAGACTATGTTCTTGCATGCATATTCTGTTTGGAAAAAAATGACATTATAAAGAAGTCCCAGTTTATGGGTACTACTGTAATGCATGTTGAATGTCCTGTAGTTTGATTGTTGATGTAGAGGTCAAAATGGCAATAGTATATTTTTATTTGGATTTAGGAGTAATTTACATGGATGAAAATACCATTAGTTTAGTTTTATTTGGATTTTGTAGTAGTTTAGATTGCTCAAGCCAATTTTCATTTTTTTTCCCTAAAGGAATGCTATAGATCAGCATGGAGTTGATTAACAGAAGCTGGTGCAAATATTAGTGCTGAATCATATGCATTTTGTAACTAACTATATAGGACTGATCAGCCAGTAGAATGTTAATATTTTTCTTATTACTGCTTTGATTCTTATCAGCTGACATATTTCAGAGAGCTTTCTGCTTCCAGAAATGAATAATAAGGAAAGTGGGAGAGCTCCAAAAACACATGATCCTCTATTGACCAGTCATAAGTCTATGCATATTTTCTCTCTCTTTTTGATTTAACTTCAGACACGAGTAGCCTGCTAAGGATTAATTTATTCGTTGTCTTGACATTAGACCCCCTACTACCCTTGAACATCTTTCTTGATTTCTGACCTCTATGTTTTTAATGAACCACATGGTCAGAAGACATACTTCCATTTGCCTGCTTCTTGCTCACAGAACCTCCAGCAGCAAATTAGCCTGATGGGGTCTAATCAGGCAATTTTATGTAAATTAAAAAATTGAAAGTATGTAACAGTTTCGTTGAGCATGACTTCCATTGCATTGCCCCTCCCCACTACCCAAGAACTTTTATCCCTGTACCTACTCTGGGATGATGATACTTGTCTTCTCCCATTTTTTTTATATATAAACAAAAAACATCTTTATTAAATTTTCACATATGACATAGGCAGTCTTACATTTTTAGGAATGAAAATAAACAATTTTGACACAATTTCAGTTGCAGGCACTACATATTACAAACTGCTCTGATACAACCATAGCTGCAAACATTATACATCACTAGTAATATATCCAGTCATTGTCAAATATTACATAGCTCATTCAAATCCTGCCTTCTTTTAAACATTGTTCCTCCTCTGCATGTATTGATCCCATAATTCCCATTTTTTCATATGTAATTTGCTGCTACCATTTTCTAAAGATCCCAATTCCAGACATTTTATCTCTGTTACTATCTTTGCTATTTCTAGTAAAGTTGGTTTAGACTTTGACTTCCATTTTCTAGTATCTACTTTTTTGGCAGCCACCATAATTTCACTCATGAAGGTCTTACTATGTCTAGGCAATTCTGATTCTGTGTCATAACTCAAAAAAACATTTCCTAAGTTACACCAATTTGCGCACCCAGCATCTCTGACAGAGCAGTCGACAGGGAATGTTTAAAGCCTGCCAACTCATTACCGTCCCAGAAAATATGTTCCCAGTTATCTCTTTGTTCCCCATCATACCTTCAATATTTGCTGCTTATCCAGTCTTTCTTCCCAATCGTTTCCAGCCTCCTCTGATTGATTCTTATAGTTATCTTGCAATATTTTATATGGTCTTCTAATTATTCCTTTCTTAATGGCAACTTCTGCTCTAAATTCTACTAAAAACTGTACCAGTGCTGGTCACTCATTTAGGACCCCCTAATTCTTTCTCTTTGCCTATATTCTATCAGTCCTTGATAGGGAAGGCAATCTCTAACCTGCAATCCAAATAATGTATTGGTGTCTTTCCATTCTATTACCTTTCCCTCTCTAGTTTTTTGCTCCCAATACCTTGGTTCCTTTGCCAGGTTTCTCATTAAATTACAGCCCCTCTTGTCTATTTTCTGTATCCCTAATTGCAGTCATCCCTAACGTCCGAGTCTGCTTTTTCCATTCCTGTGTTGCCTTATTTCTTAGAATAGTTTCTGCTAATTTATGAATATAATATTCTCTATGATTATCATTGTTCTCCTTAAATGTCTGCATCCAAAATCCCAGTCTCTCCTTGTTTCTTGAGCTTCCTCCAATTTCTTCATCATCTCTTTCCACTTTGAATTATAATTTTCTGCTTGTGCTATGTATAGGAGCTTTAACTGAGTTGCTCTGAAATACCTCTTCAAATCAGGTAATCCCAGTCCACCTTTTTCTATTGGAAGAATAAGCATATCCCACTTGATTCTTGCTGTCTTCCTTTCCCAGATAAAATCCTTCATCTTTTTATTAGTTGCTATCCATTGATAAAAATATTCCTGATCTGTGTATAAGACTAAGGGGATTAAAAATATTTTTACTGCTTGGATCTTGCTATCAATATCCATATAACAGAGCTTCCATTTTCTCAGTTTTTAGATTATCTTTCTAGTCTCTTCCCACATATCCTTAGCTGTCACACTAGATTAATTTTAATACATACTCCTAAATACTTAATTTTGTCATGTCCCCATAAATATGGATATTGCTGAACCAACTCGTGCGTGAGTACATAGTGTACTGCTATTGCTTTTGTTTTAGCTTCATTAATTTTGTATCTCAAAAAGATTAAAACTCTCTCAAAATGTTTCACAGCACTCTAATGCCTTTCTTTGGTTTTGTCAGTTAAAAAATATCTGCAACTAGAGCCAGCTTTTCATGACTACCATGCCCATTATATCCTTTAATTTCCAAGTCCCTCCTTTTCTTTGCCAGTGGTTTTAAGTATAATGCAAATAACAAAGGGGAGAAAGATACCCCTATCTAATTCCTCTGCTCAAGCAGAAATTATAAGAGAGGCCCTAACCCACTTTAATTTTCACCTCTGATCCCTCATATGTCCTCATAGTCATCCTTATAATTTTATCAGGGAATGCAAATGATTCCATTGCTCTGCTCATACAACCCCAGCTTTCTCTGTCAAATGCTTTCTTTGCATCAAGACCCACCAGCAGCAGTAATATTTTCTTATATTCTGCTTCCCTTTGGATCATCAGTGTTTTGTTAATGCTGTCAAATGTTGTCTCCCCTCCGTAAAACCGCATTGATGTATGTATACATATAAATTTTGGCATCACTTTTGCCATTCTTTTAGCCATTATAGACATAAACACTTTGTAATCATGGTTTAGTATTGAAATGGGCCTGTATGAAGCTGGATCTGATTATCTTTATCCTCTTTAGGTAAACAGCTACCACCACTTTCTTCCCGGATGTTGGTACTTCCCCTCCTGTTAAAATACTGTTAAACATAGCCTTCCCGATCTGTATCAGTTTTTTCCCTCTTTGCTTCCAAAGCTCCACATGAATACCATCTATTCCTGGGGACTTTCCTGTAGGTTGGTTATACATAGTCATTTTTATCTCATCTCCTTCCTATCCTGTTAATAATTGAGCATCCTCTGCGTCTAACCTTGGCATATTTAATTATTCCATAAACATTTCCATTTGTACCTTTTCTTGATTTTCATATTTCCCTGCTTTATACAGACTTTCATAGAATTTTCCAAAATATTTATGCTTCTACAGGATCCCTTGCTGTAGGGTTCCTGAGCTTGGTGACAGCCATTTCTACTTTTTGTTGCCTGAGTCATTGTGCCAAAAGATGTTGTGCTCTAGAGTTATCAAAAAACAGTAGCTTAACAGCAATCTTTCTAAACTCATGGATATTATAAAGGTAATCCCTTATTTTCTGTAGTATTCTGCAATTGCACCTCTTCTTGTTCTGTGAAATTCCCCCTATTTTGCAATACTTTAACATTTGTCAGTCCCAGTAAATAATTCTTGTTACTTCTTAACCAAATCTCCCTTTCTTTTATTTCCACTTTATTTTTAAATTCCCCTTTGACTTTATCCCACTCCCTAGCTATATTTTCAGAAGAAATTTCTGTTTTCTCTAATAGCGTCTGAATAATTTGCACTACCCGTTTCTTAAATTCCCTTTTCAATAGATAAGTGGGAAAGTGCCAGTGTCTCATTTTTGTTTCATTACCCTGTGTTTTTATTGTAGTTATTATTGGCGCATGATCTGTTGGGTGTGTATCAAGGGGCCTGCTTCACATACATGAAATACCACATGACCAAAAACCAGACGACCAAGACGAGAACAATGAGAGTTCAAATGAATGACCACAAAACCAAAAAGTTTCCCAGGGTAAGTAACCACTGGGCCACCAAGGGGAGATTTACCATTTTCACCACTGTACTGCGATCCTGGAGTTGGTGTATTTAATTAGGGGGGCTGTGGGTGTTGCATCCACTCACCTGGGTAGGTTGTAGATGGCGTGGTGTGTTCTGTGTGAGTTTTTGGCCCAGTTGTTACCTACCTACCTTGGGAAACATTTTGGCTTAGTGGTTGTTCGTTTATTTGGAGTTTCGGCATTCTCGTCTCGGTCATCTGGTCTTTGGTTATGTGGTGTTTTGGGTATGTGAAGTAGACCCGTATCAAGACCTTCAATTAAATGCACATGTTCCTATGAAATGCAAGTTCTGTCTAGCCTAGCCCAGTTTTTGTATCTTGGAGAATAATATGTAAATTCACTCCGAACCCCAAGTACTGAATTTACATGTTCCATGCCAAATATTTTCATGAATTTCTTTAAAATTCTACCCTCCTTTATTATGTTTTCCCTCCTGGGCCCCCCAGGCACATCTTCACTGTTTCAAATCAAATTCCAGTCCCCACATATAAGTAATATTTCTTGCTGAATGCTGGTTATTTCTCCCAGAATTTTCTCAAGCTCCATTATAGCAGTTTTCGGTGGAATACAAATACATGTCAATGTAATCCTCCTCCCTTGCCAGTAGCCCCTTAGTACTACAGATCTACCATTATTGTCTTCTTTTATCCTCTTCTATCACTATTGGAGCTCCTCTTGCAGTTCATGTAAATACTTCTCTCTTCCTTTGCCCCAGGTATTCTGCTGAATAACCATCCTGAAAACCTTTTTATCAAATTCACATGTTCAGTTCTTTCCAAGTGCGTCTCCTGTAGCATAGCTATTTGCACTCTACATTTTTAATACAGTTCACTACTCTCTAGTTTTTTTGTATTTATCTGTGAGACCGTTACCATTGAAAGACATTATAGAAAGCATCATATTCTTGAAAAACATTATTCCCACCTTGTATGTATAATAGCTTTTTTAACTGTCTAGCTTGTGTGTTACATGCATGTACAGTTAGGCAGGTTCATCTTTTATACAGTTGTTTCTTGTCATCTCCATCTGATCCTATGCCACATCTTACAGAAAGTTTCATTTTATAGAAAACCCTCAAACACAAATAAACACCCCCAGTATTCCCTAAAACCTATTAACTTAATAATAACACAAAAACTATGTACATCTTCAAATGTTGAAGTTTTACTCTCCTAATAGGAACAAATATTTCAAGCTTGACAGCCCCCCCCCCCCCACACACACACACACACATTTCAGATGCCCTAATAGAAAAGTTATCCATGCTAAGATGCATGGTGCAGCCTGTAATTTATTAAGTGCTGTCTTATCTTTATAGCACTGTCAGCTGGGAAAACACGTGAATGCTTTCAGAAAATATTTTCTCCAAGCCATTTCGCTTTATCAGGTTCTCTGCTAGAGACATGAAAACCAGACATACAACTGCCAAGCATACCTTTATTTACTAGTAAAAAAAGCTTTATAATATTCAGTTCTTTTTTCATTTACTTGCTTTCTCTTAAAATGTGTCACTAGATCAAGCTAAGGGCCTTAATCCAATCATTCCCCTATGCAAAAATGAGAAAAATGCACACGTTTTCTTTTGTCATGCTCTTTTAACCAGATTATTTTACATTGCAGTGCCTGCATTTCTTAAAACTGAACAAGGAGAAAGAGTGAAGAAGGGAGAAAATAATAGTAGGAGCACCTATTTACAGTAGTACTTCCTTTAAACTTAAAAATAACTGAAAAAAGAATTACTTTATAACATGCAAAGAAAATCATGCCGTATCAAAATAGTACTATTAAGAAAAAAATGTTTTACTTATAGTTAGCTTTCTCCCTCCTCTTCCCCTTTCCTGAGTATTTTTCCAAACATTAATGACATGAAGTAGGGCATATGCTTTAGAGTCCACTACACATTTAACAAAGTTCAAGAAAGTCCAATATTTCCAGATTCTCTTGTTCTATTCCTGTTCATCTCCAGCTCCCGAACCCATCTTTACTTCAATTCCAATGTACACTCAGTTTTTCTAGTCAATTCTTGTGCTTTTTTCCTCTCAAGAATTTTCCGTTGAAACACTGGAAAAGGTTTCACTTGCACAGTCTTTCTGTTCTTTATTACCAGAAGAACAAGAAGCAGAATCTCCTTCTGTTTCACAGCTCACTTTCTTTTGGACAAACTTTTGTACATCTTCCTTAGCATGTACTTAATCAGAAAATTATTTTTTTTCCTCCAGAGGAAAAATATTTTGAAGGTAGCTAGGTATAGCAGTTTGAATATCATGCCTGCTTCTCAACATTCCCTGAATAATGGGATAAATTTAATCCGTCTGCCTGTTGTACAATGAGTAGTCATTCTCCACAAACACTCTGCTGTCTCCCCCCGATTAGTACTTTGCCCTTCTGCCACAGTTTTGTCAGAATTAACTCTTTCTGCTGGTAAGATTGCATCTTTATTATTAAAGGTCTAGGTTGTTTTCTCATAACCAGGTTTGGGGCATACACACGGTGTGCCCTTTCAGTTAACAGTTCCTGTTGCAGAATACCAGTCCCAGTTGCTTATTTGCACTTTCATAAAATTAAATATAGTCTGTTCCTTATAGCTTATTGGATACAGCAGAGAATCTCAAGTTTTCACTATATGCTGTCTCCTATAAATCTTTTATTTTTTAAAACATCTTTTTGTGCAGTCTGATATTCAGCCAGCCTTTTCTTCATTTTGACCTCTGAATTTTTCAGTTTTAGCACCATATCTGAATATCTCTTTAAAGCTTCTTCCATTTTTCCAACCTTTTATTGTTTGAGTTGATATACTGCATCAGTGTTTCACTTATTTTAATTAGGTTTGTGTGCAGTTGCCTTATACTTTCCTCTAGGTTACTGGCAGTCATGTCTGGAGCTTGCACTGCTTTTTGCTGAACAACTGCAGTACTCTTCCCAGTCAAGGTTTTTTTGTGGGCTTTTGTAGCTGATTTTCTTTCAGGTCCTCTGTATTTATTTTTTCCTGGCATCCAGGCAGTGCACTTACTAGCCAGTTACTGAAATTTACCCAGAAATCCAGGTCCACCCACTTTTTCTGCTAAGTTTCTGTTTTCACATTGGGAGAGTTAGAATTCTGCTGTTACTCAATGTGCAGCCATCTTGGAAGTCCTTGTCTCTTCTCCCTTGTTGACCAGTAAGCTGCATGTTTTGTTGTTATAAAGGAATATAGAGCTTTGACAACAATGATGGGGCTCCCCTAGCTGGCATGACACAGAGTATAAACTCTGCTAGCTCCATACTCATCCTCTGTTGCTCCTGATAGCACCATGCGTGCTCTGCAAGCAGATGTTCCAATTGTAGGTGTTTTTAAAAATCTGTTGTTAGAATATCCAATCATTTTTCCAGGTCCTGAAACTAATGCAACCCACCCTGGACAAACTGCTGGAAGCTTCTTTTGATACTGTGTTTGTACTGTCTTCCCAGTATCTCTTTCAGATCTGGAAAGTCCATCACTAGAAGTTCTCCAAGACCTCCAGACAAAGTAAGAATGTCTCTGTGACGCCCATGCACTGGCCCAGTAATCAAGGAGCATCAATCCTCACCACTAACACCAGTGAGGGGTATCCACATTGGGAAGGATAACAAGTACACACAGTGTAGTACAATTTCCCTTAAGAGCACACAGAGATCACAGTCAGTCTGAGGCTGGTTTCTCCCTTTCTCTCCAGATCCTCAATAAGACTCCCCACTAGCACAGCTGTAGAGTGGGGTCCTTAGCCAGAGTTCCAAGTCAAGTCCTCACAGAACTCCCTCTGTCCAACCAGTGCTTCTTGTCCTTGACCAAGTAGCTGACACACACACACACACACACACACACACACACACACACACACACACATGGTTTATATACAACCACAGAGACACTCCTGGGGAAGGCTGACACAGGTTCACTAGCTGTGCCCCTTCTGTCCAGGCTAAAATGTAGTAATCCACTGCCACAGGAACCCCTGTTTATCGGCTACCAATAAGGCCCTTCCCAAAGGGTGTCCAATTTTACTGTGCAATATTATTATCCAATTAGTAAGTGTGACTAGAACTTTTAAGGCTTATTGGAGTGGCTTTGTACAGTATCACTATATACATGCAATGTACTCTAGAGCTTAAATTATCTCTACACAAAACAGCCACAGTTGAAAGGTTTAAAAATATTTAATAAATAATAAAAACACAAGACAAATCTCCTCAGTTCAATGCACTGCTAGTCAAGAGTTCAGAGATCACAAGAAACTTATTAAAATAATACTGTAGAATAGTCTGACATAATAATAAAAACAGCTAGACTAAACTTAACTATTTTCTATCTATTTCTAAGAGAAGGGACTGTTCTAAATATATATCCTACTTACAAGCAGAGCAAAGTCAGAGTACTGGTGAGTGGATATTCTTCAGACAGTATCCAAAAATGCTCTGATTCTCTCTCTCCGAGAAAGTCTTAAAAATAATACATCACTGCATACATGACTCATTTTAGATTACATCATCATTCTCTGGTTCCCAGGCTAACAGAAACTCAGAGTTTTAACATTCTTTGATCTTGCACCTGGCCAGAAAACTACAGCAATAAGACATATTTGTAAAATCTAGCAATTAACTCTGGTCTCAAAATAATTCCTCAGTTCAGACATTGTCTACGAGCTTTGAGATCAAGCATACAATGCTTGACTTATCAGCTTTCTTCCAACAGAGTGCACTGTGATTACATTTTTGAAGTTCAACATTTAACACAGTTTTCTTACATTTAAGAGGACAAGCCTGTGGATTATATTCATATTTACAATAACATAGAATTATTTGCAAAATTCTGTTTAGCTAGGCTGACAGCCTTCACATATCTTCACATATCTTACCACCCCCCCCCAGAGAACTCAAGCTAGTTTTTCAAGTGATCCTTGAGAAATGATGCTTGAGAGAGTTAGGTCTATTTGAGTATACCTTACCCCATTCCCTGTCTTGAGAGCCCATCTGCATTTACGTTGCTAACCCCACTGCGGTGCTGCACTGACATATATGCTTGCAACCCTAGGATTCATCTTAGCAACTTGGCATTTTGCTGGCTTGCTCGGTGTAACCATGTTAGGGGATTCTGATCTGTAACTACAGTGAATTTTCTTCCATACAGATAAAACTGATGTTTCTGCAGTGCACACACTATGGCTAGACATTTCTTTTCTACAGCTGTATAGCATTCCTCCCTGGGTTGATACCTACAACTGAGATAAACCAATGTGTGCTCTTTTCCCTCTGAAGAAATCTGGTTAAGTACAGCCCCCATCCCATTGTTTAAAGTATCCACCTGCACAACAAATTCTTTGCTGTAATCTGGACTGGCTAATACATGGGGTCCTCCCAAAGCTTCTTTAAGCTTCTGGAATGCCTGCTCACATGCTGTGGTCCATGCTACTTTATCTGGCCTGTTCTTCCGTGTCAGGTCAGTTAGGGAAGCAGCTATGGTGCTATAACTGGGGACGAACTTTCTGTAGTACCCTGCTGTCCCTAAGAATGTCCCCACCTGCTTTTTGGTAACAGATGCAGGCCATGCCTGAATGGCTTCCACTTTGGCATGTTCTGGCCTGATCTTACGACTCCCCACTCTTATGTCCCAGGTAGGAGACCTCTGCCATACCCACCTGACATTTGCTGGACGTAATGGTCAACCCTGCCCTCTGTAGTCTGCCCAGCACCTCCCTGACATGATGAAGGTGCTCTTGCCAGGAATAGCTGTAGATGGCAATATCATCTCAGTAAGTAAGGGCAAACTCTCCTGCTACTGCTAGGACATGATCTACCAGCCTCTGGAAAGTCACTGGGGCATTCTTTTGTCCCAAAGGGCATCTTTGTGAATTCAAACAAGCCAAAAGGAGTCACAAAGACTGACCTCCCTCTAGCACTGGGAGTCAAGGGCACCCGACAGTAACCCTTGGTAAGATCAATGGTGGTAAGATACTTAGCCCCACACAACTGCTCTAGAGCCTCATCTTTCCTAGGCATGGGGTAAGCATCTGACTCTGTGTGACTATTTAATTTCCTGTAGTCCGCACAGAACCTGGTGCTGCCATCCTTTTTTGGCACCAGCACCACTGGGGAGGCCCAGGGACTGTTGGACTCTTGAATTACCCCTAGTTCCAACATCTCCTGTATCTCCTCCCTCAGAGTCTGTTTGACTCTCTCAGGCACCCTATAAGGGGGCGTGCCTAATATGCCTTTGGGTCCTGCATCCACCTGGTGCTGCACCAAGTGGGTGCACCCGTGTTTCCCAGTGATCATGTCCCCAGACTCCTGTAACACTGCTCGGATTTCTCGAACCTGGGTAGGAGATAGCTGCTGGGCATTGCTACCCCTTCCAGTGAGGTGTCAGTCCGAGCCTCATTGAGGAGATCAGTCACCAGATCTCCCTCAGACTCCTCCTGCAATCCACTGCAAATGCTTAGCACAATGGTCTCCCTATCGTGGTAAGGTGTCATCATGTTAGCATGGTACAATTTGTGCCCCTGCCCCCTGACTAGCATTTCTACCAGGTAGTTAACATCACTTGCCTTTCTTACCACCGTGTAGGGTCCCGCCCAGGGTGCTTGTAGCATATTGTGTCTGACAGGAATGAAAACCATTGCCTGCTGCCCTACAGCATACTCTCTAGCTCAAGCATTCCTGTCATACCAGAACTTTTTCTGTTGCTGGGCTTCTGCTAGATTTTCCTGGGCCAAAGCCATGGGTTTCCCTGAGCCTTGTCCTGAGGTTTAGGACATATGCCACAACAGACTCCTTGTGAGATTCACACTCACATATCACTCATCTCAAATTAAATTTAGAGGTCCCCTCACCCTATGCCCATACAGCAACTGAAAGGGTGAAAACCCCATGGATTCCTGAGAAACCTCTGTAAGCAAACAACAGATGGGACAAGTATTTGTCCCACTCCCTTTTAAACTGGTCTGCAAATGCCCACAGCATGTACTTGATTGTAGAGTTTAACCTCTCAACAAGACCATTAGTCTGGGGATGGTAGAGGGTGGTCTTCAGGTGCTTCACCCCACAGTACTTTCACAGACAAGCCAGCAGGTCTGACATAAAATTTGCACCTCTGTCAGTCAGTATTTGTTTTGGGAAACTCACCCTGCTGAAAATCTCTAACAAAGCATTTGCCACCTTTTCTGCCTCAATGGAGGACAAAGCCACTGCCTCAGGATATCTTGTAGCATAATCTACTACCACTAGGATATACCTTTTCCCTGTGAAACTTGTGGTACTCCGAGGCCCCACAATATCTATAGCTACCCTCTGAAATGGCTCCTCAATCATAGGCAGAGACATCAAAGGAGCTTGCACCTTGTCTCCTGCCTTGCCTACCTTTTGGCACTGCTCACAGGTCCTTCAGTACCCTGTTACATCTCTGGAAATTCCAGGCCAATAGAAGTTCTGCATAATACGTCTCTTTGTATGTTTTATGCCCATATGACCTGCAAAGGGAATATCATGGGCTATGGCTAGAAGTGCTAGATGGTAGGCTCTAGGCACTACCAACTGCTGTATTCTCTCACTTTCTAGCCCTCCCTCAGGGGTCCACACTCTATACAGTAACCCTTTGTCCCAGTATACAGATTCACCCTTCCCTTGAGAATCAGGTGCCTCACTAGCTACCTGCCTGAGGCCTTGCAATGTATGGTTTGAGAGCTGAGCCTCTCTCAACTCTCTCTTTGTAACCCTTCCCAGCTCCCCTTCCACAGGAAGTCTGGCATCCTCTGACAGCGGTGCCTCACTGTCAGCCTGGGTACTACTACTTACCTCTACCTTTGCAGTCACAATGTCCAAGGGAACATCAGCACCCACAAGCAGCTTTAGCTCACCTTCAGTCTCACTGCTACAGAGTAGCTCCCTCCCTGAAGTAACCACCTCACCAGCCTGGCTGCAATTATACGGTTTGTCTGGGTTTCCCCCAGGCTAGCAGACCCACATGCTTGCGTCAAAGCCTGACTGAGTGTAACTGCACTAACACACAGTACTGCCTCATCAAAATCCTTCCCTATCAGGACATCTGCAGGGTGGTAGTTTGGTACCCCTGTTGTCTCAAGACAACCTACTATTGGCATTTTGTCCTTCCCACTTACTGGTTTCCTCACCTTTTGTTCCCCACCTTGCCTCCATGTACATCTATATGCCACATGGCCCCACTGGTTGCATTCAGAACATTTAACCCTTGGTCCTGGACATGTACCTGGACTAATGGCTTCCCCTGCTACTTGGGAGTCTGTTGGAGCAGTCTGGGCTACCCACCATGGGTTCCTTTACAACCATGAGCAGTACTGGGGTCCTTTTCCTGTGCAGGGATGCCCTGCTTACTAGGTATAGGTCTCCCTTCTTCCCTAACTCATCTGAAGTAACACATGGTCTATCAGCTAACCAGATCCTCATGTCCTCAGGCAAAGTGCTAGGGGCTTGTTCCCTCACCAAAAAGTCTGCCAGCCCTTCAGAAGTGGTGACCTGACATCCACTCACCAACCTATGAAAATGAGTGCTCAGTTCAGCAACATATTCACACACACTTTCATCTGCCTTACCTCTCTGCTCACAAAGCTTTTTCTTATAAGTTGCAAGTGTTAGCTTAAAAATTTCTAACAGACAGTTCTTAGCAGTATAATAAAAAGATTTGTGATCAGATTGTTTAGACAACACAGTTACAGCTTTACCATGGAGTAAGGAACTGTACCCAGAGCCTTTGGTCAACATCATACTGTTTACATACCCTCTCAAACATATGAATTAAACTGTCAAAATTATCCCCATCTGTAAACTGCGGAAGATATTTACTGACCGTTTTTGCTTCTGGGGTCTGGTTGTTCCCTTCCCCATTGCCTCCATGACCCTGATGAAGAGTCAGCATCTCCTTTTCATGCTGCCTCTGCTTTTCCTTCTCCTCAACTTCCAGGCGTAGCAGTTTCTCATTCTCCTCATATTGTAGATGTCTCAGTCTCTCTGCTGCTTCTGCTTCCAAACGCCTGGCCTGCAACTCAAGTCTCTAGCTCCAGAAGGATTTTTAAGTCATCTGCAGAAAGGCTGAGCTGTCCATTCTCTGAATGTTGTGCATCTCCATGGCAAAGTCTGATCGTCGTCCTGACTCCTGTTTTCTGATGCAGCTGTGACCAAAGCTGCAACCATGTCTGCCTTAGTCAAGTTTCCATGCACCAGTCCCTTAGCCTGGCACATCTCATCCAACTGGCTCCTTGTCAGCTTGCCACACTCCTCTGCTGACATGCTTGCCTGCTATCCCTGACTAACTAAGCTAACAAAAAAAATAAAACAGTTGTGATCTGAAATCTGAATATTCATTGTGTAGCTGATTTATTGTACAAAAACACCTTCAGTCATCACTGTACACAAGCTACAGGAATTCATTATCCCCACCACTACAAGCCAATTGCCAGCCAATTAATATGTGGTGTAGATATCCCACCACTGCCAGCCAATTAATGTGTGATGCTCGTACACTGGCCCAGTAATCGAGCCTCAATCCTCACCACTAACACCAGTGAGGGGCATCCACATTGGGAAGGATAACAAGTACATACACAGTAAAGTACAATGTCTCTTAAGAGGACACAGAGATCACAGTCAGTCTGGGGCTGGTTTCTCCCTTTCTCTCCAGATCCTCAATAAGACTTCCTACTGGCACAGCTATAGAGTGGAGTCCTTAGCCAGAATTCCAAAGTCTCAAAACAATAAAAGGAATTCCTCAGTCCAGACATTGTCTCCGAGCTTTGAAATCAGTCATTACAATGCTTGACTTATCAGTTTTCTTCCAGCAGAGTGCACAATGGTTACATTTTTGAAGTTCAACATTTAACACAGTTTTCTTACTTTAAGGAGAACAAGCCTGTGGATTATATTCATATTTACAATGACATAAAATTATCTACAAAATTCTATCTAGCTAGGCTGTCAGCCTTCACATATCTTCACAGTCTCCATCACGGATGTAGTGGTTAAGCTACTGACTGCTGCCCAAGTAACTCTCTAGTATGTACTCATGTGGTTCTGAGGTGAATATTTCATTTTTTTCTCCATATTGTCATCTATTACTGAATAGATTGGGGACATAAGCAGCCCCATTTCTTTTCAGTGTATCAGTCTTTTTTTCTGATGGACTTCCTGATTTTATACTTTTTAAGTATTTGAGGTCTAGAATGTGCCTAATGAGTAATTTAAAAGAACTTGAATAAAAATCTTTATATCATACTTTTTGGACTCACTGTCTATATTTTTTGTATGTAAGAGAATTTATACATGGTCTCAAGCCGGTTCAAGCAAGCAGCTCGTAGAGATCCCAAAATGCCTTGTAAATTTGGTAGAGAATATAATTATTTTACATAGCCCAAATAAACAAGTTTGACTGTTGCTGGCAGTATGATACTATTTTGTGCCACTGAGCCTAAGTGTTGAGTAGATATTGTAAAGAATGCAAGCGAGTCTTTTCATATCCTGCTGGTTTTTCTTTCTTTTTTTAAAGACTAACTTTTTTTTTTGCTTGAGGAGCCTGTTTTTTGCCTTTTGTTGTTTAGAGTGTTTCTTGGTTGCTGAAAAATTCCTTCTGAATTGTGTAGTAGGTGTGTGAAAGAAATAATCTGAAGTAGTTGACTTCATTTAGTCTTCAACCTGTGGGTATTTGGATCCAAATCACATCCAAGATGGCTGCATCACTAGGATCTAATCCGAGCTCCAAGCTACTCCCCTTACCCATAATGCTCCCCTGTCTCCTTAATTCCCTCTGATCTCGTTTGCCATTGAAAAGCTACGCATCATGATCGCAGAGCTCCAGGCTGTATTTCATGTAAGTGACTGTATTTTTTGGGTAGTTCAGGCTAAATTTCTTTCCCATCCTTTTCTTTTCACCTCCCCTACTGTGTTTGGATTCCAAAAAAAAAATAATTGAAGTAGTTTGTCGAAGTTAGTATAGTTTCCCTTTGGCCTCCCGCTCCCTCACCTTTAGTGTGTGTGTGTGTGTGTGTGTGTGTGTGTGTGTGTGTGTGTGTGTGTGTGTGTGTGTGTGTGTGTGTGTGTGTTTGTGTGTTTGTGTGTTTGTGTCTGTGGGTGCTGCTTGAGGTGATTGTTATCCCTATTATGGCTGAGACCCCAAGCCAGTGTTCAGGAAATGCACAGAGTTTGGCCATAAGCTCTCTCCAGCCGATGGCCACACTCTTTGTGTAGTGTGTTTGGGTACATCCCATTTGCTTACCTCCTGTCCTGTTTGCGTGGGTTTCAACCCATGGGCCCTTAAGGACAGGAGGGCTAAGCTGGTCATGAAAGTTCTGCTCCCTTCTACTGGGATGGTTATCCCCATTACCGTGGCTTCAGAGGCTTCTACTTCGGCTGCTTCTGCTTCCTCCCCTCCCCAGGCTCTGGGACTCAACCTCCCACCATGAGGTCTGGGGAAGACGATAAACAAAGGAAAGACAAATCTAGGAAGCAGTCTCCAGACCGCTTGGCTCCGATGGGGCCTCCTGCTAAATCCAAGATCCCTCCTAGGCCCAGTATCCCTCGGCTCTGCTCGCCCAGCTTCTCTCCGGAGCTGCAGGTATCTAGGCCCCCATCTAGAAGTTCCCCTCCATCGGCACTTCCGGCCAGTGTCGGTGGCCTCTTTGTCTAGGTCAACCCATAGTCTTAGCGAGGCAGAGATGGACAGGATGATGCGGAAGTTCATCCACACCCAAATACAGATGGGACTCTTGCCAGCCCCCTCTCCCTCCAGACTGGGGAGCTCGCAGCCCTTCTTTATGCCCATAAATCCTTTTCCGATCCAACCATCGGTTTTAGAGTCTTTTGGTCCGAGTACCCTTGGGGTCAGGCAGTTGGCGCCGATGGTACCATGTATGGCTATTACCTTGAGTGTCAGATCGAACTGGGTCGGATCTGAGCTCTCGGAGCCATAGTCTGGGCATTGGATTTGAGGGGGCACTGTTGGCTCTGAGCCTTTTAGAGTGCAGTATCCCCCTTGGCATCTTGGCGCCTGCTGTCTCTGCTCCAATTCCCCCATTGGATCTGAGGGGAGCGGCTCCCTTGCTTATTTCTCAGGAAGTGCCCTCCCCCTTGGCTTTTGATGTGGTGGAGAGGGTTCTTTTTGAGTGCGTCGAGACCCCTGACCATCTCTTCTCCAGAGTCCCTTGGCTGTGGGTTCGGCCCCGACCTTCCTGTTCTCTCAGGGACAGCCCATGCTCACTGTGCCTCAGGGAGCTCCTGTTAGAGAGCAGCAAGAAGCTTGCGAGTCCCCCACAGAGAATCCTACTAAGGAGGCTCCTCACAAGCGGACGTGCAAAAGGAGGCACCTGGACTCCTCTCCAGAGTCCCTCACTGATGACACTGACTTGGAGGAAGGGAAAGGTTCCCCCAGGTCAACCCCCGAAGATGTCTCCTTTGGAGACATCATGGAACTCCTTCGCCAAAGGGGGGGGTGGTCTGCCCAAAAACCAACCCCAGACAAGTCAGTGTTCCTAGAGACATTTGGCACAGACCTATTTACCTCCTGGGTGTCCCCTCCTGTGGACCCGCTTGGTGAGCTAATAACATCTCTGACATGGAAGGAACCGGACACTGTAGAGCCTATTCCCAAGCATCCAGATAAGATACTCAGTCCCACACTAGATAGGACTAGATGGAGTAAGGGGTCCCCAATATACACTGTGATGGTGGCAGCTGCCACAATGAAAGAGCTCGCACAGGAGAGTTCTGCAGTCCATTCTCCTGACCAGGAGTCGAAGACTATGGATCATTTGGGGAAGCGGGTGTAGGCTTCAGCAACCTTTACCATAAGGATGCTGAACTATATGGCACACATCATCTGACTGAACGTGACTTGATTAATGAAGTCGCTGAGTTGCCCCTAGAGTCCACGTCGGCAGAGGGCCAGAAGACGTTTTCCGCATGAATGGCCAATCTTTAAGCAGTAGCCAATACGTCCATGGGCCTCCTTTCCCATGCCATGGAGAGAGCCGTTAGGGCAGCCGGGTCTGGCGTTGCTATGAGACGTCACGCCTGGCTCCGGCTCTGTCAATTCTCAGAAGCCTTCAAGACGTCCTTTCCTAATGCCCCCTATGATGGTTCTTCCCTGTTTGGGAAGTCTGTGCATGAAACACTGGTTCAGAGTGAGAAGGACGGGAAGACATGATCTGCCATCGGGATCCGCTTCTCCCTCCTTCAAAGATCCTTCTCCGGGAATCAACGAGGGGCAAAGATGATGTGGTTCTGAAAATCTGAGTCCTCCCAGGACACTCAGGACTCCTCTTCCCCCAGAGGCAGAGGGGGTCATGATAGACACCGGTGCAGAGAAATTTCAGGTCTCTAACTGTTCCCGGACAGGCCCACGCAGCAGCCCTGAGGGGCTGCCCGACTGCTCGTCTCCGGAGGTAGTCGGCGGTCTCCTCTCGCTACACCCAATGGAGTTGGAATCCATAACAACAAACTGTTGGGTGTTGTAAATCATATCTAGAGGTTATTGAATACCATTCGAAGAGTCATCTCTCCCACCAAAACACCACCCAGATGTTCCAGCCGTGCAAAGGGAGGTAGCAGCACTGGAAATAAACAAGCTGCGAAGAAAACGAGTCATCCAAACCATCCCCCCAGACCAATCCAGATTGGACATTTATTCAAATTTCTTTTTAGTGTCAAAGAAAACTGGGGACCTAAGACCTATTCTGGATCTTTCCACTTTGAACCTATCTGTAGCCAAGGAGAAATTCCGGATGGTCACTCTTCAGTCCATCCTGCCCTACCTGCAGGAAAATGATTGGATGTGCTCTATCGACCTCCAGGATGCGTACTATCATTTCAAAATGAACAGGTGCTCCCGCAGGTTTCTCCACTTCTGGCTGGGGACCAATCATTATCAGTTCAGGGCCCTGCCTTTTGGCCTCACCACATCCCCCTGGGTGTTTACCAATGTAATGGAGGTAGTAACGGCTCACATGAGACTTCAGGGAATTCAGGTCTTTCCTTACCTGGACAAATTGACTCCTCGGTGCCCCCACCAAGTGTCTGCTGTGCCAAGCCAGGGACTATTCGCTGGTATTAGCGAACAGTCTGGGCATTACTATAAACCTCAGCAAATAGTCACTGAGTCCAGTCCATACCCAAGACTTTAGAGGAGCACAGTTGGACACCATGCAAATGGAGGTTTACCTCACTCCAAAAAGGGTACACAATTTAAGACTTCATGTTTTTCCATTCTCCAGGCTCATCTTCCCTCAGCGGAGACTGTTCTGCAAGCTCTGGGTTCCATGGCAACCACAATCAATTTTCTACCCTTTGCACGACTTCATGTGCGGTTTCTCCAGTGGACACTACAGTTCAATTGTCTCTAACAGATCTACCCTTGTCCTACCCAGTTCGGATTTCCCAGGCTTGCAGAGATTCTCTTCTCTGGTGGATTCTCTCCCCGGACTTTGTCAAGGGACATCCCTTTGCTCCGTCCTTTCCCACAACCACAGCTAGGGTGTAGGGACATTGTTCAGGAAGAACTGTTCAAGGCACGTGGTCCCCTTCTGAGACAAATTTGCATATCAACATACTGGAGATGAGGGCAGTTCTTCTAGCATTGCAGGCCATTCATGCCCATCTTCTTCTAGGGACTATTGCTATTCAGTCAGATAACATGTCAGTAGTATGATATATCAAAAAAACAGGGTGGAACCAGATCTTACCCCCCTTTGTAGCGAAGCCATGAGAGTGTGGGAATGGGTGATTTCCAGTGGCTGCTTTCTGGTGGCAACACACAGTCCGGGAAGGGCCAGCATTCTGGCAGATAGGCTCAGCAGGACTATTCTGATGCCTTATGAGTGGTCTTTGAATCCTTCTTCAGTAGCGGAACAGTTCTTTCTCAAGTGAGGGTGGCCTTGCTGCGATCTCTTCGCATCTCCTTCCAACATGAAATGCAGCAAGTTCTTCTCTCTGAACCCCCCCCCTCGGGGGAAGCACCCAGAGACGCACTGGTTCATGCTTGGCCTCCCAGTCTCCTTTATACTTACCCCCCCCATTACCTCTCATTCTGAAGTTTCTTCAGAAAGCTCGCAGGTTGGGGAGCACAGTAATCCTCATTGCCCCATTTTGGCCTTATCAAGTCTGATCCCCCTCCCTTTGATCTCACCTGGCAGTTCGACCATGGATCTTGGATCCAGTGCTGGATCTCATTTTGCATCCCTCTGGGTTTCCTCATCCAGACCTAGGCAGTCTGAAACTAACCACCTGACTGCTCCAGTTCCATTAATGATTAGGACTCCTGGTTTATCCTCTCCGGTTAAAACCATTTTGGTGGCTGCTCACAAGTCTTCCACCAGAAAAATTTATCGTAGCAAGTGGAAGCAGTTCTCTATGTGGGTCTCTCAACAGGACCTAGATCCATTTACGGTTGTTCTAAAATTTCTAGCGGGTATCTTTTACCAAGGGGCTAGTTCTTCTACCGTTGGCCCCAACTGGCTGCCATCTTTAACTTCCATGTGAGGGAAAACACGGTTTTCCGCATTTCTTCCAGACTTTGCAAGACCTTCCTTTAGGGTACCTTCCTTTTAAGATCTCTGTTGAAAGATCCTACACCTCCTTGGGACCTCACATTTGTACTTCAGGCTCTAGTCTCTCATCCCTTTGAGCCCGCCTCATCAGTAGGTTTACAAATCCTATCTTGGAAAACTGCCTTTTTGGTAGATATCAGTTCTGCCAGGAGGGTATCAGAACTTCAGGCATTATCCATTAAAGTTCCTTACATGGTTTTTCATAAGGACAGGGTTTCCCTGCCTAGTAATCCTTCCTTTCTTCCCAAGGTGGCTTCAGAAACTAGTATTAATCAAACTGTCAGTCTTCCTGTTTTCTTTCCAAATTTCCAAAATAGGGGTGAATGCAAATTACACTTGGACGTACACAGAGAACTGAGGTTTTATTTACACAGAGCAAAATCTTTTCTCAAATCTGATCAGTTGTTTGTCTCCTATTTGAAACCATTTCTGGGCAAGCCTGTTTCTAAAGTGACCATTTCTCACCGGATTTCCCAATGTATCATTCGAGCATATTCTGATAGAGGGGTTTCCAGTCCGGGTCAGGTGAAAGCCCACTACACTAGGTCCATGGCCACCTCAGTGGCTTTCTGGTCTAGGGTGTTGCTGGATGACATTTGTTCAGTAGCTACTTGGTCATTATCTCATACCTTCATACCTCATTACAAATTGGAGATTGTATCCAGGAGTAGGGCATCCTTTGGCTCCGCGGTGCTCTGAATATCCTTCCCTAAGGGCCACCCAGGTATTGGTAGCTGGGGACTCTGTCCCACAGGTTGAAGACCAAATGAAGTAAACTACTTCAGATAAAGAGGTTATGTGCTCACCATAACGTTCCATCTGAGTAGTTGTACTTCATTTGTCTTCAGCCATCCCCTCCTTCTTCCCTCTGACTTTGTCACTATTTTTCTAACCTTGTATATGGGAGAGGAGCAGTATAGTGGCTCTCCTGGGTTATGCTTGGGTGGCTAGATGTCGGGAGCCATTAGTGGTAAGGTCTGACTGGGTCGGGCTTATGTTCTCTTGAGCAGCAGATGCGGTCTGTAGGAAGGAAGAAGACATGGGAGCATTGTGGGTAAGGGGAGGAGTTTGAAGCTCAGATCAGATGCTAGTGATCCAGCTGTCTCAGATCCGAATACCCACAGGTTGAAGACAAATGAAGTAAACTGCTCAGATGGGACATTATGGTGAGTACTTAACTTCTTTTTTTCTAAACATGGCCAATATATTTCTTCACTATGTCTAAAAGAATGTCTTGAGCCTTTGCGCCAAATAGTATTTCATCAGCTAGGGTATATCAAAATGGGATGCCTTGATATCTTCAGCAGAGGGATAGTGTGTCAGCTGGGCATGGTGACATACTATCACAGAAGATGCACCTCTGATAGTTGCATCACTGATGATATAATTGCTTTTGGCCAGGCAGATGTTCTTCGTGTTTCACTGTTGCAGTCATCACACTTGTGTTATCTGCCTGCAGGTAGCCCTCAGTCAGCCCGAATACGAGTCGTGGGATTTCTGCATCAGATGCTGTCACCTCTTCCATGATGTCAGGTCGTCACGGGTATAAAACATGCAGCCAATGCCATTACATCAGCTTTTCTTGCCCCAGATGTCAGGAGCCCCCAAAATAGGAAGCAATTACATGGTGTGGAACACCTCCAGTAAAAAGTAAATACCATTGCCATAAGATATGGCCAAAAAAGAGGATAGATAGAAGGTATAGAAAAGTCAGGGGGCTGGAGGGAGGGTAACCAGGACTGCAACAGTAAATACACTCTAACATCTACATTTATGGTAAATGTACACAACTGTACCATGTTCTTCATGTTTCAATGTTGCAGTCATCACACTTGGTTTGATTCCCAAAGCTGAGAAAGGGTGGAGGCAGTCAAGAAGTATTAGGGCTGACTAGCAGGCCTTGCAAGACTGCTGTAGCAAATCTAGCTCTGGATTTAAAAAAGATAGGCAAGTGGTAATGCTTGGTGAAGGTGTGTACAGCTTCCAGGATGTCCCTGGTAGGGACTCCCTTGAGAAATGCTATAGTGGTTGAGGTAGCCCTAGTGGAATGGGTTCTGATTCCCTGTGGGGTAGGTTTTCCATGGTGTTTGTAGCAGAAATGGATGTAGTGTGCTATCCATTTGGAGATGGTTTGTTTTAAAATGGCCAGTCCCTCTGCCCCTGTAGTAAAGCTGACTAGCAGCTGATCAGATTTTCTGAAAGGTTTAGTCCTGTCAAAGTAGAACCTAAGCTGCCTGTGCACATCCAAAGAGTACAGGATCCTTTCCCCTTTATTCTGAGGATAAGAGAAAAAGGCTGGTAAATGGATGGGTTGGTTTAAAGCCTCACTGGGTACCACCTTGGGCATAAATGATGGGTTAGTCCCGAGGGAAACCCTGTCCATAATGTCATAATGTCACACAAACTATCCAAAGCCTTTCTCAAAGGGACTTTTCAACTCAGACCACCTGTGAAATCCCCTTATACCCCATGGAATCTAAATTTTATGCTTTCATGCATTATTCTCCCACCTTTCGAACTAGCTTCCTCATGCAATTTGAAATATTTGTCATGGAAGACTATCTTTTTAGTAGCCATCACTTCTGCCCGTAGTGTGTCAGAGCTTCAGGCCTTGTCCATAAAGCCTCCTTATTTGATTTTCCATACTGACAGTCTCCCTGCGAACATATCCTTCATTCTTGCCCAAAGTTTGTACTGAAACTACCCTTAACCAGATTATAGATTTGTCAGTGTTCTTTCCCAAACACACCAACAACTTAGAGTATATGCTGCACAAGCTTGATGTTCATAGACAGCTCAGATTTTACTTGAATAGAACAAAGAGTTCAGAAAATCGGCATAGCTTTTCTTTTCCTTTTCAGATTCCAGAAAAGGTATGCCAGTGGCAAAAACAACACTGTCTAAATGGTTTTCTGATTGTATCACATTTGCTTATTCAGCTGCTAATATGCCCTTACAACACAAAATTAAGTCTCATTCTACCAGAGCAGTGTCCACATCTTCTGCCTTTTCTGCTAGGCTTCCTATAGACAACATTTGTGCAGCAGCCACTTGGTCAAGACCTCATACCTTTATCACTCATTACAAAGTTGACATGGCCTCCTTTGGGTCGTCCTGAAAAACATTCTCTCGTGAGCTACCCGAGAAAGATGGTACTTGGGATGCTACACATCTGTAAGAATGAACAATGAGATGAAACAACTTCACATAAAGAAGTTATGTACTCACCATAATGTTCCATGCGAGTTGTTCATTTTACTTTCATTCTTACTTCCAACCCTCCTACCCCCTCCAGGGTTTTTCAAGGACCGAGATATTAGATTTTTCCTGGTTGCTCAATCCTTCTATGGCTTTCTCCTAAAGAGTGATAGAATGCAACATGTTATTATTGTACGCAGCAAACAAGATCTGAGGTAACTCCAGGTGCATCATGTGATAGGAACTTGGCCTCGAGCTCACTGAAGACCTCAAGCTTTGTAGTAGGCTGACTCTGAGCGGAGGATCGGCTCCAAACTCATCTGTAAGAATGAAGGCGAGATGAACAACTTGCATGGAACATTATGGCGAGTACATAACTTCTTTTTTCTCTGTTTCTCCCACATGTTCAATGGACTTTGTAAACCAACGTATACGCAGTCCACTATCTTGGGCTGCCAGTAATAACCTTTCATCTCTTGCTTTGAATTCACATCTCCTTAACCATTCCTGTGTTCGTTCCTGATCAACACGAGGTTCTTCCAGAAGTTTTTTATACTTGCAACTATATTTATGCATTTTCAAAACTTCTTGCCTTCTCATCTGATCCTTCACCTTATATTCTTTCTTTTGTTTTTTGACACATTCAGTTGCTGCCTGATTTCTGTCGTCTTCTGGTTTGATTTCCATTCCTGCTTGACGCCAATATGCTTCTGCTAGATTAAGCAGAGAAGTCATCTTAGATTTATTCTCCTTATGTTTCAAAACTTTCACTATGTTTGGGTCTTCTGAGGTCAGCAGATGTGTGGAGTCCCACAATTGCAGATCTATACATGTAATCAATTTCAAGGAGGCCCATCCCTCCTTCGGAACGGGCAATATATAATCTTGGTATGCAGTGATTTTTATAAATCATTTGGTGAGCATAAAGCATCCTTCTTGTTTTCCTATCTAATCTATCCAACACGTTTTGGGGCCAGTCAATCACTCCAAAATGTAAGTAAGGGCAAGAGGAGCAAATTGGTTTATAGCTTGGATTTTTTTCCTAGATGTCAGTGCTGTTTTCAGGATTAATTTAAGTCTTTTAAAATATTCTTTACTAAGTTTGATTCACATTTATTTGTGTTGTATTGTTGATCCTTCAATTCCCAAGTATATATACACTCCCTCTTGCTCAAAGTTCTTTTATATCACATTCTTGCCCCAAACTGATGTTTTAATGGTGCTGCAGTTTTCCTGCTTTAAAGGTTGCTTTTGCACATTTATCAAGACCAAATTACAGTCTTATACCAGACTCCCTCCAGGGAGCTGTAGCTGATGTGGTGGCAGATGAGGTCAATGCACAGCTTGCTACAATCAGTTCCATTAACTCATCCATGTGACTCATTTCATATGCAGCAGATGGAACGAGTAGAGCGGCAGGTTCAGGCATCTCTATTAAGAGACTAGCCTGAATGCATCTTTGCAATTTTGTGGAGCCCTTTAAGTCTTCCTTTGTTAATGCTTCCTTCGATGGCCCATCTCTTTTTGAGCCTAAACTAAAAGAAACCCTGACGTGGTGTGAGCAGGAAGGTAAGACCTTGTCTGCCATGGTAGTAAGTTTTTACACACCTACCAGACCATTCCTAAAGGGTCAGAAATGTAGTGGTAGAATGTGGTTCAAAGTATCACAGAGGTCTTATGAGGACACACCAGGTGGTAGTTCCCCCACAAGCAGTGGGGGGAACAATAATGGAAGATGATGTCCTTGTGGCAGAGGAGGCCTGCAGAATCAGGGCTCCAGAGAATCTTTCTTTGGCAGACCTTTTCACTGCGCCTGAAGGAGTGCTTGACTATTCACCTCTGGAGGCAGTCGGGGGGGGGGGGTTGTCACTGCACCTCAAAACCTGGCGAGAGAACAGATGACAGATGGGTTCAGGACGTAATATCCAGGGGATATATGATTCCCTTCTCCTTCCCCACTCCCATAAACAATTCCGTTCCACCCAGTCAAAAGGAAGAAAACGTTAGAAATTCAAAAGTTGCTAAGAAAAAGAATCATCCAAGAAGTCCCTGCAGACCAGAGAGGATCCAGGACTTACTCGAGGTTCTTTTTAGTTCCAAAGTAAACAGGCGACTGGAGACCAATCTTGGATCTCTGCAAACTAAACACATTGGTGAAGAAGACTAAGTTCTGGATGGTGACACTGCAGTTGACACTTCCATTCCTGGAGAAAGACAATTGTATGTACTCTATAGACCTTCAGGATGCATACTACCATATCCTAATGGAAAGGCAATCCAGAAGATTCTTGCACTTCCGACTAGGAGCCAGTCTTTTCCAGTTTCAAGCTCTACCCTTTGGGCTCACTACAGCCTGCAGTGTGTTCACCAAATGCACGGCAGTAGTGGCAGCTCACCTGAGATGCCAAGGATTCCGGGTGTTTCTGTATCTGTACGACTGGCTCTTAACTACTCTGACCAGGCATCTCCTGCTACAGGCCAGGGACTATACACCAGCTTTGCTCCTCCCTAGGCGTTACCATACATTACAACAATTCTGCTCTAGAGCCATCACAAAACTTAATATTTATAGAAGCAGAGATGGATACAACCATGCTGATAGCAAGACTCCCTCACTGCAGAGTGCACGATCTTCACTTACATGTGAAACCCTTAATCAGGAAAACTCAAGCCACTGCAAAACAAGTGCTTCAGGTTCTGCGAAAGATGGCATCATCTATCATACTTATTCCCCTAGCTTGCCTACATATGAGGATTCTTCAGTGGTTGCTTTCCACACGGTGGTCAGTCCTGGAATTACCAATGTCCCACAGGATTCTCATAACCAACTCCTGCAAGAAAGATCACAAGTGGTGGATTCACTCTCCTTCAGTATTTCAAGGCACTCCCTTTATTCCCCCCTCAGTCCCACGCCACTGTGACCACGGATGCTTCCCAGATAGGATGGGGGGCATTACCTGGGGAAGACGGTCCAAGGCACCTGGCAGGAACACGAAACTCACTTGTACAGAAATATCCTAGAGATGAGGATTGTGCTCTTAGCGTTGTAGACATTTCAGGACACACTTCCTCTAGGAACGATAGCAATTCAGTCAGACAACATGGTAGTCTGGTACATAAACAAACAAAAGGAACCAGATCTTATCTCCTTTGTTGAGAAGCTCTAAGGGTTTGGCAATGGACAATGACCTCCAACCATTTTCAGATTGCAACGCACATCTTGGGGAAATCTGCTGTGATTGCAGACAAATTAAGGAGGGCTATATTATGGCCTCACGAGTGGTCTCTCAACCAGAAAGTTAAAGAAGAGAGTTTCTGAAAATGGGGCCAGCCTTGCTGCGATCTCTTTGAATCACCCACAAATGCCAAATGCAGCACCTACTTTGCCCTGATCCCTCCCATAGGGGAGTCACTAAAGGATGCACTTGTTCACGATCGTTCTCCAAGACTCCTCTATGGTTTCCATCCAATACCTTTGATTTCCAAAGTAATACAGAAAGCAAGTTTGTTGGAGACTATGATAATCCTGATTGCACCCTATTGGCCTCATCAAATCTGGTTTCCCTTCCTACAGCATCATCTTCTGGACGAACCATGGATTCTTGACCCATCTCCAGACTTTCCGACCAGTCCGTCGGGAATGGGACATCCCAGTCTACACAACCTCAGACTGATAGCTTGGCTGCTCCACTTCCCTTGATCACCAAGTTTCTCTTCACTCCTCACCTGTAAAACATATTTTGTTGTCCTCCCATAAAACTTCTACATGAGCATTGTACAAGAGTAAATGGAATAGGTATGTATATCATAGGCAAATTAAAATCAGATAGATCCCTTTTCTGTGCCCATACATTCTATACTGGAATTCCTAGTGAAACTTTTTCATGAAGGTGCTGCTGCTTCAACTATTAAAAGTCCAAATGGCATCAATTTCAGATTTTTAAGTGGGATAAAACAGCTCTATTATTATCTCCCACAGACTGTGTAAAGCCTTTTTGAAGGGAACAATGATGATTAGACCCCTATACAAAAACCCAACTCTTCCCTGGGATCTGAATTTTATATTTACAGACATCACCCCCCCCCCCCTTTGAACCTTCGGCCACATGTGATCTAAAATTTCTGTCTTGGAAAACACACTTTTTAGTGGCTATTACCTCAGCCAGAAGAATTTCAGTGTTGCAAGCCTTGTCTACTAAACCCCCATATCCAGTTTTTCATAAGGACATAATTTCTCTATGCACTAATCCTTCCAAAGGTTGTGTCAGAAAGTTACCTAAATCAATCTATTGAGCTGCCATTCTTCTTCCCAGAGTACCAGAACAAGGGTGTGCATACATAGAGAGTTATGCTTTTACTTGCACAGTACTTCAGGATTCAGGAAATTGGACCAATGCTTTATATCCTATTCTGAAATTAGAAAAGGTCAACCAGTCACAAAAGTTACCCTGTCTAGATGGCTCAATTTTTGTATATCCTACATCTACAACTCCAAAAACAGGACTCTTCCCTTTCCTGTTAAGGCGCACTCCACCAGGTTGATAGCTACTCTGCAGCTTTCCAAGCAAGGTTACCTTTGGATAATATCTGTTCTGTAGTTACGTGGGCAAAACCTCATATCTTTATTACTCATTGCAGACTGGATTTGGCCTCTTGGAGTAGAGCCCTGTCTTGGTTCTGTGGTTCTAAGGAATATTCTCCCTTGAGCCACCCAAGAGTCAGGTTGCTTGAGACATAGTCCCACAAGTGAGAACAAAGGTGAGATTGACAACAACACATAAAGAAGTTATGTACTTAACCATAATGTTCCATGTGCATTGTCCATCTTGACCTTTATTCTCACAACCCATCCTCCATGCCCCCTTCCAAAACTGCTGGGTGACCGGGTAGATATTGGATTCATGGATCTCCATCTCCTCAGAAATACTACCTCTGGCCTATTGATAAATACAGTTCCTGAGTGTATTATTTTATTTAGGACAATTTTTTGCTCACCTTATGTTTACTGGATGGGCAAATAAGATCTGAGGAAGTTGAGGAACTGCAATATGGGTAGGAAAGGATGCCCACGAGATTTGCTGAAGATCTCCAGCTTTTGAAAAGGTTGAGATGGACCCGACCCATCAGGGAGAATAAAGGTCAAGATGGACGACACACATGGAACATTACAGTAAGTACACAACTTCTTTTTTTATCAGGTTCAATATTTCTGGCCAAAACATATCTGTTGCATTTTACTATAACCACATGTGACTACTGTATCTTCTCAAGCATTTTTAAAGATGATTGTGAACTGCTTTGACAGTTTTGAACATCAAGATCTTGATAAAGTGTACTTTTCTGGAAAAAAAAAACTTTCCTTACTGACAGTTTTTGTTCAGGGCAATCTTCCATTGAAGTCTCTTTCTGTTACTGCATTCTAAGTCACTGTCAGTACATCTCTGAAATTCTTTTTTCATTTTCCATTGGTAACTGCTGTTTTACCCAGGGTGGCCACGGTGGTGCAGTGGTTAGCTTTACTACCTCACAGCAAGAGGTTCTCTGGTTTGGTTCTCGGCTGGGGTGCCTTCTGTGGGGAGTCTGCATGTCCTCCATGTGGTCGCTTGGGTTTCCTCCGGGTGCTCCGGTTTGCTCCCACATCCCAAAGACATGCAGTAGGTGGATTGGACACTCAAAATTGGCCCTAGGTGTAAGTGTGTGCGTGTGTGTGTGTGTGTGTGTGCCTTCCCTGGAAGGTTGGGCACCGGGCTGGCAACTCGACACCGTAAAACTCAATTGCCAATCATGAGCGGACAGATGATCCGCTGTGGTGACCCCTAACCGGGAAAAGCCAGAGGAAGAAGAACTGCCGTTTTACCCAAAGAATCCCTATTTTTTTTTTTAGTACCTTAAACTTATTTAGTAAATACAGTCTTCTCAACTTATTTGATGTTTCTTCCCTGGTCTGCATTTCATTTTCAGGTCACAGTTTTGTGGATTAAGTAATGTCTTCCACAGTCTCAGAGGTGCCTTGTACAAAGTTTTTTTTTAAATATGCTTTGCAAGGATTTGTGGTCTGCTTCTATCTGAACTTCTTTACCATAAACATATGTATGACATTTATCTATATATCATTCCTAACATTTCCATTCCTTTGAGCGTATCTATTCTCTGCATCTGTAAGTCTTGAGCCATAAACAATTGGTCTGGTCTTTTGTAAGATCACATCTGCTATATTACTCTTATTAAAATCTGCTTGTAGCACACAACTGCCTTATTAATGTTATAGTAATTTAATGTTGAAATATCAATAACTAGGTTTTTGAGCATTTCAGAACCTTTTTCCTGATCATGGCTCTATCTCTCAACTACATCTTACTCCAATAGCTTTCTTAGATACAAACTTCTAGCAAACATATTGGGTGAAATCTTTGCACTATACTGCACCATCCATAGAGATCACCACAATGATTATTTGTTTTCCAGCATTGTCTTTGGACAATTGCTCATTTTTTTCTGCATCAGGTTTCAAATCCTCTGATGTTAAAAATATGATAAATATGTTTCAGGCTTGTTTCTGTAAACGTATTCTCAGTGCTTGTCGTTATTCACAGACATACTTGAAATATACTACGAACCAGTTATTCAATTGGACTTCCAATCAAATGTGAAGAATGTTAACTGGAATTCTCTCAGCATGAAAACTAATAATTACTGAAACTAGAAATGTAAAAGAAGTCAATTTAACTTTAATTCCTAGCTAAACATTATTCTGTCTGGATGTTATCAATGCAAAAATCCAGAAGAAAAAGGAAGTGGAAAAATCTGTGCTGGACAAAGACTCGGCTGAGACAGTGGAGTCTCACTGGGAAGCAGACCCAGTGTATGATGCAGATGCAAGTTATGGTTTTCAGCAACTTTGCAGAGAAAATTTCTCAAGTATAGTTGCAGGTATTTAAAATAAGAAAAGCATATCTATTGTACTTATTGGGCTGCAAAAGTCAGGAATGGAAATTAAGGAAAGAGTGACAAAAAATGAGGCATCTCAAAAGAAAATGTTCCAAAAAGTGTTTGATTTGGAGAAGAGCGAGGAAGGAAAACCTGATGTTTACAGCCATCCTGTAGTCGTGAAGATACAAACATAACAAAAGGAAACATTGTTAGCAAAAATGTGGCAAAGGGGGAAGTGATGAAGGTTGATAGTTGGAGGTACCAGAGTATTTGTAGAAAATGAGTATTCAGCAGTCCTGCTGCAAATCCATCTGCATGTTGTAATATACAGAGAAAGAGGATGCCAATTAAATATTTCCACTTATTCCAAACCAATTCAGAAAAACAAAGGACAGCAGAAAGCTGACCAAAGAACTGACAGAGAATTAGGACTGAACTAAGTGTTGGCAGAGATTGAAAGGGAACTGTTCAAGCAAGACTGAAGCAGAAGTAGGCCTGTAACTTAAGTGGGGGAACTGCACTATGATCTCCACTTTTTGGATAATGTAACTGAAATAAAATAGGCTATTCTGAGTAATACTGCATGCACAGGTCTGCTTGACTTAAGAGGGTGTGGGTATAATTGTACTTTTATTGCTTTGGATTACTTTGACTTAGGAAAAAGAATATCAGTGTATCTAATGAAAATGTACAGTTTATTAACATAAGTAGAAGTAAATTAGCTGTTAGAACATTAATATTCTGTATATGGAGTAAGTAAAGCATTACGTATGCATGTAGAGTTTGGAGTGTGTGTGTGTTGTGTGTGTTTTCAGCTGTGATTGTTAAGGGTTGAAATGTAAGGCATTGAGCTAAAAATACCTGTTTGCAACTTGTTTACAACTTAAAGAAGCTCAGTGTAAAAAATAAGCTCTTAGAGTTGCTTGTAAGTTTACCAGTTTGTTATTTTCAATTGTTGGTAATTTCTGCTAAAAGACAGGCAAAAACCACATGCAGGAATGGAAGATGTTCATTAAAGATCATCTTCTGGGGACCTTAATCAGTGGAACATAATAAAAGGATTGAGGTAAGCCTTAGAACAATGTACTTTACTGCAAGTAAGGAGAACAGCTGCAAAATAGTCATGTGTAAAGCAAAAATAAAATAATAAAATAAATACATAAATAATAAATAAAAATAAGAATAGAAGGTTGAATAATATAAAAGTCAGGAGAATGAAAATCAAAGGACTGGGTGCAAAAAGACAAATGAGAAATAGGCACATTGTTTTCCCTGGTGGGAGGAGATAGAGGTTGAGTAGATTTAGACAGCTCTTTTGTTTTTGCTTCCTAGAAAGAAGGCAAGAATATATGAAGAATAAACATGAGGTTTGGTTTAGTTAATGCATGTTTTGGTGGCCATCCAACACGGGTATCTGCCCTGATAAGGGAAGAATTTTTTTTTTGGTTTGTTTTTAAAAACAATGTAACCACCACACGTGTAGAACTAAAAATGTGGTGTATGTTTTTAAGTGAACACACAGGAAAAAAGAACAAAAAAAAGGAAA